>NW_027507758.1:646336911-646355694 GCF_037356315.1 Lithobates pipiens
AATGACTTTTTTTACGATCTTATCGCCAAAATTTGGAGCCTTTCTGTATAGAAACTGGGGTTGAACGGGTAATACGGAATGCATTTTTTTATCTAATAACAGAACATGCCAATGTCGTTTAAAGATACTTTCTACTTCTTTGTACTGTGAGTGAAAGTTGGAAATGAAACCCCATTCTTTATCAAATTTCACCTTTACAATACTTTCACCATCTGCGCACGGTTCCTCTTCTATTTTATCAACCAAAGTGCTCTGGGCATATTACCGACCTCCTTAATCACTTTCTGTAATTCCTAATGGTCATACCCCTTTGAGGAAAACCTTTCAGCTAAGACATTGGCCTGCCTAATATAATTCTCAAATTCTGAGCAATTCCTCCGTACGCGAGTTATTTGTCCTTTTGGTATGTTCCGTAGCCACTGGGGGTGGTGGCCACTAGAAATAGGTAGATAACTATTGCGATCTGTATTTTTAAAAAATACTTTAGTTTCCAGTTTATCACCTTTTCTATAGACTGTTACGTCCAGAAAATTTATCTCATTCCTATTCCATTCTGAGGACAAACTAATGTTACGGTTATTGTTATTCAACTTGTTAATAAATAAATTTAATTGCTCAACATTCCCATCCCAAATTAAAAACAAATCATCGATGAATCTTTTGTAAAAAATTAATTCCGACGGAGGATCATTAAAAATTACTTTGTCCTCCCATTCCGCCATGAATAGATTGGCAATGCTGGGTGCAAATTTTGCTCCCATTGCAACCCCTCTTTTCTGCAAATAAAACACTCCATCGTACCAAAAATAATTGTGACCTAAACAAAAGTCCAGTACATTCCTTAAGAATATTTTTTGACTATGTGGAAGATCTTCCCTTTTACTCAGTGCCCAATTTAATGCTAAAAGAGCATCATCATGCTGTATTACTGAGTAAAGTGATGCTACATCCGATGTCACCATTAAGACTTCACCTCTATCTTTCAAGTCTACTTTATGTAAAAAAATTAAAAAACTTTTTGTGTCCCTCAAGTATGATCTCGTGCTCACCACACTTTTTTGTAAAAAAGTGTCCAAATATTGGCCTAGTCTTGATGACACTGAGCCAATGATCCGAGGAAATACGGAAGCACACACTTTTAGGTGCACGTTGTAAACGGTCGGTTCTCCTCGGACGGATTCAACTCAGCGGAATAAGGCACAGTATTTGTAAACGCTTACACAGTTTTTTACTTGGTACGCATATATGGATTCTGCTTTTACATAATAAATATTGTTATACAGTATTATGCTATGTTTGGGCATTTTTGTTCCCTATATGTGAAAGCCGTTTTCCAACAAAGGAGATAACTGGTGGTAAAAGGAGAAAACTGCAATGGCATTTTGAAGGCTTATTGGTTTCATATGTTTGGTGAGTGCATTCCCATAGGGGGTCGTCCTTGGTACCACAAGTGGTGATCTGTATGGTGGAAGCTGTGTTTTAATCACAAAAGCAAGTTGATAGAACAAAGCACCCTGTCTTCTGAACACTGAACTGAACTTTTACGCATATTCTGAAAAAAATGTGCATGTGCTGCTATACATAAAAAGTGGACTTTTTAGTTTATGTTTCATGTTTTATGTATTTTTTGATATACATACACACACACACACACACATATATATATCTGCTTTTATACCTCCATCTACCTTAACCTGAACATTGACTGCTCACATGCATATTTGGTAAATCTGGTTGTCACGGCTGTTTCAACTCAATCTGTAGCCATGCTCACATTATTTCAATGTTTGTTTAGCTATTAAGTCTTACCTAAATGATGGGTTCCCTTATCTTTACAATTTTGGCCTTTTGGTCCTCTTGCAATTTGAATGTGATGTGAAAAGATTTGCTCTGCTAGCTGTGTGCCTAATATTACCTCCTGAGCCAGATTCAACCCACACCCAACACAGTATAAAAACAAGGCCTTTCTTCACGGGGGAACACATACAGGGGGCTGCACATACAGGGGTTCTTCCAAAGAAGTGGGGTTCTTTACATAAGTGGCACTTCTGCTCTTGCACTTCAGTAATTTGCACAAAGCAAACCACAGCAGACTGCAGGTGACCTCATCTCCAAATGATCTCACCTTCCTCTCTGAAACATGCACTCTTTACCTCTCCTCCTCCTTTTCACAATTGCAGCCTCTCTCCTCAAACTCTCTTTTCTTCACCCCCCCCCCCCCCCCCGCTCCACCCCACAATCTGTACATATCGCCATCACTTCTCCCCTCCCCCTACTTCTGCACTCATCACCTCTTTCTAACTCTAAGCCCACTTGCTAACAAACCCCCCAGGGTACTGAAGCACGTCCCCTCATACAAATTGTATTCTCCTATCACCTCCCTTACTTTTCTGCTTCTCCTAACCGCTGGAGATATTTCCCCTAACCTTGGGCCTCCCTTATTTAACTGTAACCCAACCCAGCAAGGGAGGTGGAGTGGGATTCCTCTTATCTCCTCAAAGCACCTTCCAGGTTATTCACTCCCCTCCCTCTCTTTCCCTCTCATCATTTGAAGCTCACTGTATACGTCTCTTCTCTCCTACTTCCCTAAGAATTGCTGTGATCTACCGGCCCCCTGGACCATTATCCACTTTCCTTGATGAGTTTTCTACCTGGCTACCCTACTTTCTCTCTTCGGAAATTCCATTAATCCTTCTCGATGATTTAACATCTCTGCTAATACAAACACTCCTGATATTTCTAAACTTCTTAATCTAACCTCTTCATTTGACTTGAAGCAATGGGTACAGGCTTCCACTCACTCTGATGGCAGCACCCTTCACCTTGTATTCGCCTACCTATGCGCTCCATGCAACTTCTCAAATAATCCTTTTCCTCTCTCCGACCATCACCTCATTCGTTTCTCTCTCCCCGTCTTCCGCCACCTTTACCTCCAATCACCTAACCATCACCTGTAGAATCTTTTGCAACTTCAACTCTTCTCTACTCTATTCTGCTACCGACCACCTCTATGACACAATCTCTCCCCTGTCCTGTCCCAACCAAGCCACTTCCACCTACAATAAATCCCTGTCCTCCACCCTGGACAAGCTCGCTCCCCTCACTACACGCAGAATCAGGCCTCGACCCCTACAACCCTGGCAACAACAACAACCCTGGCAACAGCAACCCTGGCAAACAGATGACACTAAAATTCTCAAAAAAAACGTAGTCGCCCTCTTGAGCGTCTGTGGCACAAGGCCGAGTCTCTCAAAGACTTCAACCAATACAAATCTGCCCTCCAGAAATACTATGTTTTCCTCCACACTGCCAAGCAGTCGCCATCTGACTCTATCCTACACTCTCTAACTCACATCTTCAATCTCTCTCTCACCTCTGGCATTTTCCCCAATGCTCTAAAACATGCACTGATCACCCCCATACTTAAAAAGCCATCCTTGGACCCTACCAATCTTAACAACCTACGCCCTATCTCCTTGCTCCCCTTTTCCTCTAAACTCCTTGAACGCCTGGTTTGCAACCAACTGACTGACCACCTCATTAAGAATAACCTCCTCGATCCCCTTCAATCTGGATTTTGATCTCAACACTCCACAGAAACTGCTCTTGTAAAACTCACAAATAACCTACTAACTGCAAAAACCAACAGACACTATTCTGTACTCCTACTTCTGGACCTTTCAGCTGCCTTTAACATGGTTGATCACCCTCTCCTCCTCAAAAAAACTTTACTCCCTTGGTCTCGGTGACTGTGCTCTTCAGTGGCTCTCATCCTACCTATCCCAACGCACCTTCAGTGTCACTTACAATTCTACTTCCTCCACTCCTCTTCCCCTCTCTGTCGGGGTCCCCCAAGGTTCTGTTCCTGGACCTTTTTTATTTTCAATCTACACCTCTTCCCTGGGTCAGCTGATAGCCTCTCATGGCTTTCAATATAATTTCTACTCTGACGACACACAAATCTATCTCTCCACCCCTCAACTCACTCCATCAGTCTCCTCACACATCACTAACTTACTAACAGACATATCTGTATGGATGTCACAACACTTCCTCAAACTCAACTTGTCCAAAACCGAACTTATAATATTTCCTTCCCCACGTGCCTCTTCCCCTGACTTATCTGTCAAGAGCAATGGCACAACCGTCCACCCATCCCCCCATGTCACGGTGCTAGGTGTTATCCTGGACTCTGAACTCTCCTTTCAGCCCCACATCCAATCACTTTCCAAAGTTTGCCGCCTCAACCTACGAAACATCTCTAAACGACGTCCCTTTCTAACCAATGAAACCACAAAGCTCCTGATTCACTCCCTGGATATCTCTCGCCTTGACTACTGCAACTCCCTCCTCATTGGCTCACCTTTATATAGACTATCCCCCCTTCAGTCCATCATTAATGCTGCTGCCAGACTCACCCACCTTACAAACCGCACAGTGTCTGCTACCCCTCTCTGCCAATCCCTCCATTGGCTGCCACTTGCCCAATGGATTAAATTCAAAATACTAACACTTACTTACAAAGCCACCCACAATTCTGCCCCCGGCTACATCACTAGCTTATTCTCAAAATACCAACCTAATCACCCTCTTTGTTCCTCCCAAGACCTCCTGCTCTCTAGCTCCCTCATCACCTCCTCCCATATCCACCTCCAGGACTTCTCCCAAGTCTCGCCCATCCTCTGGAATTCCCTACCCTAATCTGTCAGAATGTCTCCAAATTTATCCACTTTTAGGCGATCCCTGAAAACGTTCCTCTTCAGAGAAGCCTATCCTGCCTCCATCTAACAACTGCACCATTTTCTCCATGAGCTCATCCCCCACAACTATTACCCTTTTGTATAACTTGACCCTCCCTCCTAGATTGTAAGTTCTAACGAGCAGGGCTCTCTGATTCCCCCCTGTATTGAATTGTATTCTATTGTAATGTCTGCCCTAATGTTGTAAAGAGCTGAGTAAACTGTCTGCGCTATATAAAACCTGTATAATAATAATAATATTATACACATTATATATATATATATATATATATATATATATATATATATATATATATACATACATACATACATACATACACACATATATATATATATATATATATATATATATATATATATATATATATATAATGACCTAATCATTTATCATACAGTAGTCATGTATGGAGGGGTTGATAGAGCCAAGCTGGAATAGGTCAGTTCTGCTTCAATATTCAAAGGGAACATTCAAAATTTGGTTGACCAGTTTCTCGCTCTGGACGGGCTTCTTCTGGACCTATATGAATATATGTGTAAAGAAGAAGAAGTATGAAGTTGTCACTGAGGTGGGGCCGGCAGGTAACACAAAGACATCACAGCGGGTTCCCGGTCACCATAAGACGACTGGAGCTCATTGGGGCCCCTGAAAACTGCAGAGCCAGGAGAGGTGTATATTGGACATGAACTGAGAGATCTCTATTTGCATCAAAGGTGACCAGCTGAATGATAGGTTAACCTCTGATTATTTATTATTATGTTAGATTTTTGCATCTCAAAGCGGTACAATTATTTTGCATAGAAATTTGGCGTTTTATATTGTAGGCCTGCAATTCTTAGCAATAACACAAATAAATCTGTCCAAAAAAAGAGTCTAGTAGATATCCCGGGTATGATAAAGTTTGAAACACAAATTCATAAATTATAATATAATAAATAAATATAAATAATTATAAAAAAATAATAATAATAAAATGAATTTCTCCACGAATTCTGCAAGTGTTCTAATTTATTATCGCTGTTTTCTAGCTGGTCTAAAACCAATCTTGATGTAAAGGGACACTTTTTGGTTGCTATGGACAATCTCCAGTTTCCAGGCAGAAAGAACCGTATAGATCATATAAAACTACATGCAGGGCACAGGACAAAGCACTGGGGACAAAAGTAAGGTGAAATAATCTCATACAGTAATATAATCTGTAAGATTACAGTGTACTGTATGTGTTATGATTTTTTACATTTTTTGAATTTGCGGTCAGGCTCCACCCCGTGCGTTGCGACTCTCGCAGGGAACAGAGCCCGGCACACAGAGGCTTTGGGAGGAGGACAGAGCCCACGGACACAGCGGGGGGGGGGAGACATCACAGGATCCTGGGGACACGGTAAGTACACCACACCAGGATCCTGTAATGCAATCCTGAGTGTGGCTTGGGGGTTACCGCTAATGGTACTGAAACTTAACCCCGAGCCACCCTCGGGAAAACCGCCAGGGAGGTTAAGTACCATCCATGGCTCTGAGGGTACAAATAAATAAAAAGGCACCATTTAGTAATAAGTCATATAAACAGGTGTATAAATCTGCTCCCTTACTTACTGCAAGAGGAGCCTACTTACCAGTATATTTGGCCCATGGCATGTATCCTACAGCTCAGTGTCCCAAGGAATGGCCAGGTCCTGCCTAAATAGTGCCAAATGAACCCTCCATTAAATACCCATCCCAATCAGGGGGTCCGCACACCATCTGGACAGTGTGTGATGCTCCATCCGGCACATGCGCCCCTTAGGTTGGTCCATGCGCACTAATGGTTGCTGCCATACACAGAAGTGACGGGCACAAAGCACCTGATACGTGCAGGAAGGAGTGGCCGCGTCAAAGACAAGGAGTCACCGAGTGGCAGCACACCCTCTGGTGTACACATTCAGTACAGCAAACGCCGCCACTCCATGGAAAATTACAGGTCTAAGCGGAGGGCTTCAAAGGCAATCCAAACAGCCACAGCAAACGGGGAACACAGAGTGGCTTAGCGTCCTCTAGTGAACTCCCTGAGTGCTGTGCACACTGCCACTCCATATAGGATCCAAGCCCAATTAAAAGGCTAGGTGAACGGCACTGCCAACCGCATAACAGCCTCCAAAAGGAGACTCGGGGTGTCCCCATCCTTCATACCCTGGATGACTCCCCCAGTGAAAAATTATGTTCACAAAAGGTAAAACCTACACAAAAAAGATATAATGAATCAATGATGATAATAGTCACGATAAAATTAACATTCCATATATATATATATATATATATATATACACAGTGCCTTGAAAAAGTATTCATACCCCTTGAAATTTCCCACATTTTGTCATGTTACAGCCAAAATTGTAAATGTGTTTTATTGGGATTTTAAGTAATAGATCAACACAAAGTGACACATAATTGTGAAGTGGAAGGAAAATTATAAATGGTTATCAATATTTTTTTACAAATAAATATGTGAAAAGTGTGGGGGGGGGCATTTGTATAGCGCCCCCCAAGTCAATATTTTGTAGAACCCCCTTTCTCTGCAATTTCAGCTGCAAGTCTTTTTGGGGGTGTCTCTACCAGCTTTGAACATCCAGAGAGGGACATGTCTGCCCATTCTTCTTTGTAAAATATCTCAAACTCTGTCAGACTGGATGAAGAGCATCTGTGATCAGCAATTTTCAAGTCTTGCCACAGATTCTCAATGTGATTTAGGTCTGGACTTTGACAGGGCCATTTTAGCACATGAATATTCTTTGATCTAAACCTTTTCATTGTAGCTTGTTTAGGGTCGTTGTCCTGCTGGAAGGTGAACCTCTGCCCCAGTCTCAAGTCATTTGCAGACTCTAATGCCACGTACACACGACTGGACTATCCGGCGGAGTTAGTCCGGTTGACGACCTGTCGGACTTTGCAGCAGAGGTCCGCCGGACTTTCTGAATGAGCGGACCTGCCCACATACGACCGGACTATGGCAGGAGTCCGCCAGACTTTTGAAATGAATGGACTTGCCCACACACGGAAAAAAGTCAGTTCATTTTGAACGTGGCTCCAGGTAGACGGAACTAGCGAAATAAGTGAATGTCGCCGCCTCCATCAGCGAGATTGACACCTCGCTAGCCCCATCACCTGGTGTGGACTTAAAGGGGAAGCCCTAGGCCGAAAAAAATGGAAAAATGGTGTGGGGTCCCACCAATGTCCATACCAGACCCTTATCCGAGCATGCAGACCGGTCGGTCAGGAAAGGGGGTGGGGACAAGCGAGCGCCCCCCCCCCCCCCCCCCCCGGGCCATACCAGGTCACGTGCCATTAACATGGGGGGTGCTTTGGGGAAGGGGACACCCTGCGGCTCCCCCACCCCAAAGCACCTTGTCCCCATGTTGATGAGGACAAGGGCCTCTTCCCAACAACCCTGGCCGTTGGTTGTCAGAGTCTGCGGGCTTGGGGCTTATCAGAATTTGGGAGCCCCCTTTAATAAGGGGGCCCCCAGATTCAAGCCCCCTACCCTATGTGAATGAGTATGGGGTACATTGTACCCCTACCCATTCACCTGGTGAAAAAATTTGTACAGAAAAAAAACAGAAGGCGGCAGCGTCGATAGAAGACCGGGCCAACACTAGTAAAGGAGCTGGAAAAAGAAAGCAGAGGCCCGGCAAGAAGAACCAAAGAGTGGGACAAGACCCCAGAAGTCAGAAGAAGGCGGTGCCGGTGACGAAGGAGAAAGCCGGGCTCCTCCGCTAGTAAAAGAGCTAGCAAAAGAGTAGAAGATAGCAGAGGAGTCTGGCGAGAAGAACTGTGTTGTGCTTTTTTTTTCTGTACACTTTTTTTTCACCAGGTGAATGGGTAGGGGTACAATGTACCCCATACTCATTCACATAGGGTGGGGGGCCAGAATCTGGGGGCCCTCTTATTAAAGGGGGCTCCCCGATTCTGATAAGCCCCCCCGCCCGCAGACCCCGACAACCAACGGCCAGGGTTGTCGAGAAGAGGCCCTTGTCCTCATCAACATGGGGACAAGGTGCTTTGGGGTGGGGAGGCTGCAGGATCCACATGTAAAAATACCTTTAGGCATTCTATTATGGCAAGAGATGGGAATATAATGGCTCTGGGTTAGTTTATCCTGTAGAGAGGTGTTCCTACAGAACACAATCTCGGGGCTAGATCGAATATATTTGGAAATACATGGTCATTTATAAGAAGATGCCAATGTTTATTTAGTAGTTGGCGCACTTGAGAATGTTGGGAAGAAAATGTAGTGATAAATTTTACTGTGGAAGAATGGGAGTCCCTCATTTTTTGGGCCGTCTTATAGACCAGTGAGTTTCTGTCCTGTGTTAAAGTTTTTTGTCTTCCTTTCTGAGTAAAGATTTGCTATACCCGCATGCCAGTAAACGTTGTCTAAAGGAGGGCTGACTGTGGTTTAAAGTCACTAAATTTGGTTCAATTCCATCAAAGTCGTAGATATTGTGCATAGGGAATGCTATGCACTAAGGAAACAGGGTGAGCACTGTCCGCATGTAGAATTGTATTGCCTGATGTTTCCTTTCTATATAAATTTGTGGCTAGGCAATGGTTGGAATCCACATTTATCTGGAGATCTAGAAAAGTGATTTGTACGGGATGATAATTGAATGTGAATTTAAGATTGTAATTGTTTGACTTAATACAATCCACAAACTCAGTTAGCAATTCAACCGTGTCTGTCCAGATGATAAAAATATCATCGATAAAACGGAACCAGCACAGAGCCGAATCAGTATATGTGCTGAACGTTTCACTTGCAAACAATTCCCGCTCCCATCCCTCAAGGTACCGGTTTGCATTGGCAGGTGCACAATGTGTGCCCATAGCGACCCCCTGTACCTGGAAATAATGGGAGTCTAAAAAAGAAACCAATTGTGAGTAAGAATGAAGTATAATAATCTGAGAAAAAATTCACTTCCATTGTGTATGGTCTAGTTCCTTAAGGAATGTCTGCGTCTTACTGACTCCCCGTCCGTGAGGGATGCTGGAGTATAGTGCTTCAACATCATGTTTTATTAATTGTCACCAGTGTATCCCCTATATCTATTACCTGTATGTCAGTTTTTAGCATTTAGCGCGGTATACTTTTTATCAACAGAACAAGTAACCCTGGGAAAATTGTTCTGTCGGAGATCTTGCTAGACGTGTATTTTTAAAATGAAAATTTTTCTGCCAACTGATCCCCAGAATCTCCATAAATCCCGTCTAGATACATAAATTGTGTTGGCAGCACAGAGAAGGAAGATTATCCGAGAGAAATACAGGAATACAGGAAGGGGAACACAGCTCAGGTGTCAGGTCACCCTGAGGCCAGGTGACAGATGCACACCGTAGGGATTAGGAGTGCACCGCAAGGTTGTGGACCCTACAGTTGACTGCTGCTGACAGAGGTCAAGGTGATAGGAAGGCAGGGCCGCCAGAACACCAAGATGGATCCCACCGGGGATAGAGCGTAAGATTCCCTGGGGCGCAGAGTCTAAGAGCCAGCAGGTGTTCACCAGAGCCTCGAGTGGTTAGGATGGACTTGGCTGCAACTGGCTCCAGGTCGTGACCCCCAGCTCGCACCCACAGTAGGCAACAGGAGGATAGGGATGGTGAGGGACAAAGCCAAGGTCGGGGGCCACAAGAAGACAGGAATAATCGGGGACACGCCAAAAGGTCAGGATCACAGGCAAACAGGGATGGTCAAGGACACGCCAAAGTCGGCAACGGAATAACAGCAGAGCACACGGCAGGTAACAGGAAGCTAAACACACAAAGGTTGATCAGCAAGGCTGGCCTGCAGTGCACAGGTTAATATAGAGCTCTCTGATAGGAACTAGGGTGGAGCCATGCCAGAGGATGGATTATAAAAGCAGTCAGGTGAGGGTCGGCTGGTCTCTAGAAATGAACACATGGAGACAGGTAAGCGGACAAACTCTATTGCATAACCATGACATCAGGAAAGTGACCAGGGGATTACAGGCTGATATCACCCAGCCCCCGCCCTACTCTGGACCAATCAGTGAGCAGTATGGGTGGAGGAATGTATTTAGTGTTAATGACCCACCTGTGCTGATCTCTGTAGGAGTGTCCTCCTCTATAAATGTCCCCGTTATTCCATCCTCCTCCATAGACTGCTGATCATCCCTCACATACCTCTCTTCTTCTGATTTCACCTCAAATTCTATATCCATTGGATCTCCACTCTAAACCAAGAAAATGAGAGAGAATATCATCTGTA
Organism: Lithobates pipiens; assembly: GCF_037356315.1. NCBI lineage: Eukaryota > Metazoa > Chordata > Amphibia > Anura > Ranidae > Lithobates > Lithobates pipiens. The sequence continues at coordinate 646,347,926 of NW_027507758.1, forward strand.
AGATAGAAGATTTATTATTGTGACATCACATAGAATATCCAACTGTGTTTTATAAGCTCCATTCCATTACCTTGCAATATTGAGGGATGGCGTGACCTTCCTGTGTGGAATCCCGGGAATACAGAGGACGGGGACATCTCTCTGGTGGGTTCCTGGTATTTGGTGGCTCCATCATATCCTTGTGTCCTTCTGAAAACTCCTCCATCACTCCATACTCCTCATCCTCCTCTTTATACTCTTCTTTAACATCAATATTATCACACCCGAGATTTCCACTCTGAATATATAATAAAACATTCATTGTAACAATCACCCCATGTATAAATCAGAACTATCAATAATTGTCACTCATCTACCTGATGATGGTGGGGGATGGTGTGACCTTCCTGTGTGGAATCCCGGGAATACAGAGGACGGGGACATCTCTCTGGTGGGTTCCCATTACTGGATCCATCTGTAGGAAACACACACACTGACTGAATACATTGTTTCTATGTGTTTATCAGATGATGGGGGATCTAGGTGGAGCCTCCGTACTGCTCTCTCCTTTACAATAAAGTCTCCTCTTACCCGGTGATGTGAGGGGCGGCTGATTGTCCATCATGACGTCCTTGTAGAGATCCTTGTGTCCTTCTAAATACTCCCACTCCTCCATGGAGAAATAGACAGTGACATCCTGACACCTTATAGGAACCTGACACACACAATGATACAGTCACCATCCAGACACATCCCTTGTCTGTTACTGGATAATGTCCCACAATTCCCAGAATCCTCTTCACCTCTCCTGTCAGCAGCTCCATCATCTTCTTGGTGACTTCTAGAATCTTCTCCATGTTGTGTCTCTCAGGTTTTAGGGAGTCACATGGAGGCACTGTGATGGTCATATGATCACCTGACTTCACAAGAGGAAATTTCTGTATTGAGGAACCAATAGGAATGTCATGTTAGAATCCCAGAATCCTCCTCACCTCTCCGGTCAGGTCTGTGTTTTATTAATAGAGATAAGAGTGATGTCATGTGACCTCCCAGAATCCTCCTCACCTCTCCGGTCAGGTCTGTGTTTTATTAATAGAGATAAGAGTGATGTCATGTGACCTCCCAAAATCCTCCTCACCTCTCCGGTCAGGTCTGTGTTTTATTAATAGAGATAAGAGTGATGTCATGTGACCTCCCAGAATCCTCCTCACCTCTCCGGTCAGGTCTGTGTTTTATTAATAGAGATAAGAGTGATGTCATGTGACCTCCCAGAATCCTCCTCACCTCTCTGGTCAGCAGGTAGATGATCTCCAGGGTGAGGTTTAGTATCCTCTCAGTCATGTGACTATGGTCCTCCTCCGTCCTCATTGGTGCCGTCATCTATGAAGGTTTGCCTGTAGACAGATAACAGAGAATTATCTGGATTGGTTGTACAATAATAGGATGATGATATCAGGAGGTAATATGAAGGTCAGTACATATTTAACTCGTTTCCAACCGCCTGCCACAGTTATATGGCGGCAGGTTGGCTCTCCTGCATGGATCACCATTCCTGCATGCTTTGGGATTGTGCCCGTGGGTCGGGTGGATTCGATCTCTGCCAGCGACTCGGGACTGCCTTGTACAGAGACAGAATGTAAAGAAGGCCTTCCCTGTTCTGCCTAGTGACATGTCAGAGATATATTGTTCCTAGTGATCGGGAACACTGATTCTGTCATGTCACTGGTAGCCACCCCACCCCCCCCCCCCCCCACAGTTAGAACACTCTGAGAGAACACAGTTAGTAGTAAAAACAATAAAAGTCTCTAAATCTATCCCCTATTTTGTAGTTGCCATTTTTTTATACCAAAAATATGTAGAATACATATCGGGCTAAACAGATGAATAAATTAGTTATTTACATTTTTTGGATATGTATTATAGCAAAAAGTAAAAAAAGGTTTTGTTTTTTCAAAATTGTCGCTCCATTTGTGGGGAAAAAAGGTCGTCAATTTTGTTTGTGTACAGCGCCGCACGACCGAACAATTGTTAGCTAAAGTGATGCAGTGCCGAATCGCAAAGTATGGCCTGGTCATTAAGGGGGCTAAATTCTTCCGGGGGCTGAAGTGGTGTTAAGCACTATGGTCCCCAGTGGGGAAATATTTAATCTGGACAGTTTAGTGGTCACTGTGATTCTTGGGGTCCGGGAGTCTCGTAAAATTTGTCCTTCTGGATCACAAATTCCATTCTCTATGTTGGGTGTGAGATGAGGAGGAGATCCAGGAATCAGGATAAAGGTCAGGACAAGCAACAGACGAGCGCATCCAAGAGATGAAGCCGGGGTCACTACACAGAAAATCAATCCAAGGAAACAACAGGCAGGACGAGGAATAGCAAGAAGGAGCTCAGAGACAAATGAGAATATTGCTCAGCCAATGGGAGATGATCTCAGCATGACTTAAAGTGGTTCTAAAGGCTCCAGGTTTGTTACCTTCATGTATTCTATGATGATACACACATATATAGTGTGGAAACAAGAATACAATAGTGCAGCCTCGTAGGGTTGTCACCTCTTCCCATTAAAACCAAACACATATGAATTACACGGGTTCTGAGGATAATTAAATGCAGATAAGGCACTAAGTGAGTTCAGACACAGAACCTGTGTAATCAATATGTCTTCAGTATTTATGGGATGTGGTGGCAACCCTTGTGCTGATCCCCCTGAAGGGGTTAATCTGAGGTTCTCACACTATATATGTGTGTATCATCATCTGCTGGAGATAAAAGACGTCACAGTGACTATGGAGGAAGAGGACGGACATGACGGGGGGTGATGAATGAAGAGTGCAGAGAGAGAGTACACAGAGACAAATCACCAGGAACCCGACACATGGGCATTTATTGGGGGACTCGGGGTACAGGCAGGAGGAGAATTAGTCCACAGAGCAAACAGAAGGCACAGCAATGAAACGTGCTCCTCAGGACAGCAATATGGGACAGCAAAGGGGGTGATAGTCCACAGGGCAGAGAAGTGTTTGGTACGGGGAGGATTAAAGTCCTTGGCACATGGGCAGAGCAGTGTTAGCACATCAGGGTAGCAAGACACAGAAGAAAAAAAATTCCTCCAGGTGGCAATGTAACATGACAGCTAATCCACGTAGGATGGCCTAGCAGAAATGGGGATCCCGTACTCAGGGATAGATATCCAGGCAGACAGGGCTAAGTGCAGAACAGGACAGAGATCCAGGAAGGCAGGGCTAAGCCCAGAACGGGGCAGATATGCAGGCCGACAGGGGTAGGGGCTGGTAGCTGATGCAGGGCAGGCAGGGTGAAGTTCATGGGCCCTTGGAGGGGGTTGGGAGGGTCTGACCACGGCTCTAGAGAGCAGCACCCAGTCCATACTGACCCATCAGACTCAGCAGTTCTAAGCACCTTCCAGTGAGGTCTGCAGCCATCAGCTCCTCTCTGTGTCCATCATGGAAGGCGACTCTCACCAGACTGACCCCCTTCTTTGTGTTGTGAATTCAGCCAGAGACCTCCCCTCAGATTCAGGTGGTGCCGAGGTGTCTGGCTCTATCCTGACACAATATACAATCATTTATGTGCTTCTTACTGAGGGAGCCTCATGTCCTCCCCCTGTGGGGACCCCGGAACTCACACTCCACATTATACAGATAAACTGACTGTGTTATACATTGTATCCCGATTAGAGATTGTCCATTTTATAAAACTAAATACAAACATCTAATACTTCTGACCTTCACTAAAAGGGGGTTACTGGGTGTAAATAGAGAATACGATGTTATTACCTCCTCTGCTACTTCTTCCAGCAACGTCTTCTCTCTACTTCCTTCTGACTCACCTCTCACCCGGAACTTCCTGTCTGTACCTGATATCACTTCCTGTCTGTACCTGACATCACTTCCTGTCTTCCATAGAGACTTCCTGTCTTCCATAGAGACTTTCTGTCTTGGTAGAAGTGAGATCACCACGTTGTGGAGCTCAGAGGAACTGCAGAAACGCCTGGTAGTGTGAACTAGAGGTGCGCATCTTCACTGGCCTCACGATTCAATTTGATTACGATTATCATGTCAGCGATTCAATTCGATTCGATTCCACCATGCATCACGATTACTGTGCGCGGTTTTCTTAAAAAAAAACTCAAGCAGTCAGGAGAACTTAATTTTCTTATTTTATATGTTCTTAAAAAAAAAAGACAACACTCCATGCATGCAGCAAAGTCTAATCACAGCAGACAACTTAGAGGAGTTCCCCAAAAAAATATATACTACAGGAGATGGTCGGAGACTGCAGATATGATACAGGAGATGATCAGAGACTGCAGATATGATACAGGAGATGATCAGAGACTGCAGACATAATACAGGATTTGATCAGAGACTGCAGACATAGTACAGGAGATGATCAGAGACTGCATACATAGTACAGGAGATAATCAGAGACTGCAGACATAATACAGGAGATAATCAGAGACTGCAGACATAGTACAGGAGATGATCAGAGACTGCGGACATAGTACAGGAGATAATCAGAGACTGCAGACATAGTACAGGAGATGATCAGAGACTGCGGACATAGTACAGGAGATGATCAGAGACTGCAGACATAATACAGGAGATGATCAGAGACTGCAGACATAGTACATGAGATGATCAGAGACTGCAGACATAGTACAGGAGATGATCAGAGACTGCAGACATAGTACAGGAGATGATCAGAGACTGCAGACATAGTACAGGAGATGATCAGAGACTGCAGACAGTACAGGAGATGATCAGAGACTGCAGACAGTACAGGAGATGATCAGAGACTGCAGACATAGTACAGGAGATGATCACAGACTGCAGACGCAGTACAGGAGATGAGCAGAGACTGCAGACACAGTACAGGAGATGATCACAGACTGCAGACATAATACAGGAGGTGATCAGAGACTGCAGACATGATGCGCCAAGTAGGCAGCGCTAGGTCCTAATGCACTGTTGCCATGGAGACAGAGACCAGTGCTATCAAATTTCGGTGCCAGGAAAGCAACCCTGGGTGTTGGCCCCACTGGTCCTCTGTCGGAGGATTCCCCATCCACCTGGAATGTGTAGATGGGGGAATTGGATGATATATTTTTTCCAGTGTAATGACAAAAAAAAAAAAGCGATCAATATATGGACTGCATAAGTGGCTTGGTGGTAAGTGTATGTTGGGAGAACAGAGCGGGGGAGGGAGACAGATAGGGAGAGAAAGGGACAGATCAGTTATCAATGTGTAATGAGAAATGCAGAGATCACTGATCAGGGAGGGGATGGAAGTTCACACAGCTTGGAATGTGTAGCTGCTGCTGTGGATATCTCCTCTCCTCTCCTCTCCTCTCCTCTTCATATCTCCCGCGCACACTCCCCCCTCCCCCCTCTTCACAGCTCTACATCGGGATAGGAGAGTGGGCGGGCCAGGGAGAGAGAGGAGGAGGAGGGGCAGCTGTATGCAGTACATTCATTGGTCCATTGCTGGGAGGGGGCGTGAACTTCGCTGGGTTGTGTGAGACGAGTGTCAGAGACTCTCCTCTAGTGATGGGAAGTCCGGATCTTTAAAGTGAATCGCTTCATTTCCAACTGCTCACTGAAATGAAGCGATTCAATGAATGGATTCTTCGGATCACTCGCTGAGTCTGCTGACAAGGAAGTGAAGTGAAGCTCTGATTCAACCATATTAAATGATGAGAGTCAGAAGACGGATTCACACAGAAGGTTGGCAGGTCCTCCTCCAGACGTTTACTTTGATTTAGTTCATCGGCGCAGAGCACATTGTTGTTCAATTGACAATTGTTTTTATTGTTGTCAGATTAGCTCGGTGTCATGAATTTTGGTGATACACAAACAGCTGTGTTGGGCTGGGTTCACACTTGTGCGATGCGGGAACCCTGTGATTCCACTACGGGTTCCCGCATCACACCCGACTCGCACAACAGTTCACAACAACATATGCGAACTGCTGGGGAGTGTCATACAATGTTAATGGCACCCCATTTCAGTTCACATGTCGCACTGCGAAGTGTCAGTTTGGACATGAATCGGATCGCATGAGTGCTATGTGATCCCATTCTGGTGCAGACCAAAAAAAGGGTCCTGTGCGAGTTTAGTCCGAATGAGATATGATTTCATTTCCATACTATCTGTATGGCTGAAATCGCATTGTACGGCCATCGCCTGTGATTTGCACTGCAGTGAAAATCGCATGCGATTTTGCACTATGCAGCAGTGTGAACCGGCCCTGAGCCGAGGTTTCCACACATTTGATGGATAGCAATGTTACCTGTGAAGTTGCCCAGAATGCAGGTCACATGCACACAAACCCCACTTTTCATTCAGGTTCTGTTTCCACTTGTGCAGCTTGTCCTGCGACTTGGGACTGCAAAGTCACATGACAAGAAGTACCCGATTTCCAATGAGTACCGTTCATATCTGTGCGACTTCAAGTCACAGCGACTTCAGAGTAGTCCCTGCACTACTTTGGTCCCATTGTAATGTGACTTGAGGTCCATAAACCTCCAGAATACACAGGCATGGGCTTCAAGTCAGGCAGAATCGTGCAACTTTCTGGCTTTTCAGGATAACGCAGCCTGAAAGTTGCACAATTCTGCTGCAATTTTGATGCGACTTTAAAGCAATGCCTGTGTATTCCGGAGGTCTATGGATCTCAAGTCGCATCAAAGTGGGACCAAAGTAGTGCAGAGACTACTTTGAAGTGGCACAGATATGAATAATACTCATTGGAAATCATAGAGTACAAAGTCGCAGGACAAGTTGCACAAGTGGAGCGGAGCCTAAATGAAAAGCGGGTTTTGTGCATGTGAACTGCATTCTGATTGGCCAACTTCACAGGTTACATTGCCAGCCATCAGATTTGCCCGTAGTCTTTACAGTGCATGCGCAGGAATGATGATCAGATTTTACTACCACTATCATGGGTGAAGTACCCCTGGTAGTAAAATCCAATTGCTAAGGCTATTTTCACACTTGTGCGACTTGAAAGTCAAGTGCTTTTGCCACGACTTGAAGCAATGTCTGTGTAATCTGGAGGTCTCTGCCACAAGTCGCATCAAAGTCGCACAAAAGTAGTACAAAAACGACTTTGAAGTGGCCCAGATATGAACTGAACTGGTTGGAAATCACGGGGTGTGACTTGTCATGTGACTTGTCATGTGGACTTTGCAGTCTCAAGTCGCAGGACAAGTGGCACAAGTGTGAAAGGGCCTCAGGCTGTCCGTACACCTGATCACTGCTGCCCCCTGATGGTGGGATTGGTGTATTGTTCTACTGGTGGGACTCGCCATTCTTTCAGTGTACGGCCTTCTCACAACTCCAATCATAATTTATCTCGCTGTGCTGAGAACTCCGGACTCAGGAACTGGATACAAAACTTACAACTCTTCTGAGGGGCAGTGTGCTGTGATTGGCTGATTGGTTGCAGGGAGGGGCAGTGTGCTGTGATTGGACTGATTGGTTGCAGGGAGGGGCAGTGCGCTGTGATTGGGCTGATTGGTTGCAGGGAGGGGCAGTGCGCTGTGATTGGGCTGATTGGTTGCAGGGAGTGGCAGTGCGCTGTGATTGGTTGCAGGGAGGGGCAGTGTGCTGTGATTGGTTGCAGGGAGGGGCAGTGTGCTGTGATTGGACTGATTGGTTGCAGGGAGGGGCAGTGCGCTGTGATTGGGCTGATTGGTTGCAGGGAGGGGCAGTGTGCTGTGATTGGGCTGATTGGTTGCAGGGAGGGGCAGTCTATTGAGTGCAGAGTGAAAT
>NW_027507758.1:647753893-647823893 GCF_037356315.1 Lithobates pipiens
CCCCCTTACATCAGAGTGTCCCATCAGCACCCCCTTACATCAGAGTGTCCCATCGGTACCCCCTTACATCAGAGTGTCCCATGAGCACCCCCTTACATCCGAGTGTCCCATCAGCACCCCCTTACATCCGACTGTCCCATCAGCACCCCCTTACATCCGAGTGTCCCATGAGCAGCCCCCTTACATCAGAGTGTCCCATCAGCAGCCCCCTTACATCAGAGTGTCTCATCACCAGCCCCCTTACATCAGAGTGGCCCACTGAGCCATTGGCCCACCGGGAAACTCCCGGTAGTCCCGATGGCCAGTACATGCCTGTGGATGAGGTCTAAGCCTTTTTTTTTTGACTTACCTAAAATTTTCAGGTGGCTGGCCAAGGCATCTCTTGTGATAATGAAGACTGGTCATCCACTACTGTGGTCTCTGCCCTCTGCTGACTGGTCTTGCCACTGCCCCCTTTTATGACCAGAGCCTTCAGGACCTTCTGGTCTTCAAGTCTTCAGGACCTCACTAATGGAGCCAACAGGAGGCAGGCATGTACTGGCCATCGGGACTACCGGAGTTTCCCGGTGGGCCGATGGCTCAGTGGGCCACTCTGATGTAAGTGGGCTGGTGATGGGACACTCTGATGTAAGTGGGCTGGTGATGGGACACTCTGATGTAAGGGAGTGCTGATTGATGGGACACTCAAAATGTAAGTGGGCCGGTCTGGATGAAGTCCAGGGCCACATTTCTGTCCCAGTCCAGCCCTGATAGGAGGACCTCAACAAAGGACCCACCCAGTGCAGAAGTGAGGAGCCTCGGGAGCCAGAATGATCAGGAGTTTGGATAAGTATTATGCTCAATTATATTATATTAGTTTGTTTGTTTTTTGTTTACTGCAGTGAGTAGCTAGTGGGGGAGGGGGTGGTGGTGCGGATCTGGGTGGCTTTGTATCTATGGGGGGAATTTTTTTTTTTCCCTGGCTGGAATTCAACTTTAATTTCTTTTTTTTTTGTAGTTGAGTTAATGAAAAGTCAATTAATAAAAAAAAAGCTGCCTTGAACGCAAATTGCGGAAACAGAAGTTAATTAAAAGTAATTACATTTTTTTTTTTTTCAGATAAAATGTAAAGCATTGGACAATGTTGTGCTAATCTGCCATCCCCGGGGGCTTCCAGCAATCACAGTCATTGAAAGAAAACTAGAAGACTATTAATTTCCTCATTATGGTGAGCGATCCCCCTCATACTGAGGAACCGCCTCCTACATCTCCTATGGAGGCGTTAGTTACAGATGTAAAGCTGCTCTTATCATAGGAAGAAAATCCTCCTACATAAGTGGTACCCGTTTGTCTGCAGCAATCTCTCTTCAACAGCAGCTGTTAGGGCCGCCCACCCCACCATCTTCCCGCCCCAATCGGCATATAAGACATCTCCTCTTGCTTTCCATCAATTGTTATGAAGAAGGAGAGAACATGCATGCTCCGAAACGCGTCACCACCCCCTTTTGACATCACTTCCGGGTGCCAGCGTTCCACGTTGGTCCCAACTAGGGATGAGCTTCGTGTTCGAGTCGAACGTACGTTCGACTCGAACATTGGCTGTTTTCGTCCGTTCGGCGAAATCCGAACACTTTGGTCCGTTCGCGTCAAATTCGCGTGGCGCTCACGGCCCACAATGCACTGCGATGGCGCAGTGCATTGCTGGCTTATGATTGGCCAAGCATGCACTGTGACCCCGCATGCTTGGCCAATCGCAGCGCCAGCAGCGAGGAGAGCCATGATTGGCCACAGGCAGGATGCCTGTGGCCAATCATAGCTCAGGCTGTGTAGTGCACGCCCCACACTATATAAGGCCGCCATTGCGGCGGCCTCGTGTAGTGTGTTGGCGTCTGAAGCAGTGGGTGTTCTGTGTACCTTCAACACAGTACACACCGATCGTTTTCGGCTGATTTTCTATCTTGCTGTTGTGTAGTGGTTGTTGTCTGCGTGCCCTGACCGCAGTATACACCACTATATTCACCTCACCTATATAGCTAGTGATCTATCTTTTATAATAGAGCTTGCAGTCAGTAGTGTTAGGAGATAGTGCGTGCTGTCTGCGTGCTCTGTACCCAGTACATACCGCTATATCCACCTACATAGCTCTTCTCTATTTGAGCCCAATTGCCATCTGCAGGAGTTATTGGAAGTTGTGTGTGCTTCCAGCACAGCACAGTATACATCTGTATATACCCCTTTATCTCTGGTGTTCTATAAAAAGGGCATCTGCAGGAGTTATTGGAAGTTGTGTGTGCTTCCAGCACAGCACAGTATACATCTGTATATACCCCTTTATCTCTGGTGTTCTATAAAAAGGGCATCTGCAGGAGTTAGTGGGTGTTGTGTGCCTCCAGCACAATATAAACTACCCAACTGCTGTTTTACCCAACTCCCTTCAGGCCATTACCATGTCTGGAAGGCCAGCAAGGAGAGGCAGACAGGCGCGAGCCGATAAAAGAGGGCAAGCAGGCTCTGTGTCTAGAGACAACAGTGCTGGTCGTGGACGCGGTGCATTGTCATCAGCACGTGGCTATGGGACACGCTTGTCCTTCTTTTCTGCAGCTGGACATGTTGAACCACAACATGCCAACGACTTGGTAGAGTGGATGACCAAGCCCTCTTCATCCTCCTCATCCTCTCTCACCCAGTCTCAGGGTAGTAGCAAAGCAGCTGCCAACGCATCGTCTTCCCTCCTCTCAATGTCATCATCAGTGACTCCTTCCCTAGACCCACCACGTCCTCCTGAGGAGTCTCCTGAACTCTTTGAGCACAGTGTTGGGTACATGCTCCAGGAGGATGCCCAGTGTTTTGTGGGCTCTGATGATGACACTCAGCTAGAGGAAGGCAGTAGCGTGAGCGCAGAGAGAGGGGATGCTCAAGAAGGACAGCAATCTGGCAGTCATGTTCCACAAGCTGCAGCATACTGCCAGGTTTGCTACAGCGATGAAGAGGGAGGGGATGATGAGGGCACTGACTCCACGTGGGTGCCTGGAAGGAGGGAGGAGGAGGAGGAGGAGGAGGCACATGTCCAACGAGGCAGGATGCCCTCCGGGGGTCAGCTTAGGGGCAGCACACCGACTGAATCACACCGCAGAGCTCCGCCTGTGCAGGGCGCTGCCTCTGCGCGTTATTCTAAAAGTTCTTTGGTGTGGGCCTTTTTTGAGACGAGTGCATCAGATCGCAGCGCTGCTATTTGCAACATATGTCTCAAGCGTATCTCACGTGGCCAAAACATCAGCCGCTTGGGCACCACATGCTTGACCAGACATATGTTGACCTGCCATGCAGCTCGTTGGCAAGCGTACCTCAAAGACCCACACCAAAGAACAAAGCGGACCTCTCCTTGCTCCTCATCAGCTGGCATCTCCAACCCCACTAGACCTTCAGTCCTCTCTGAAACCTGCTCTGAGAGGAATGAAGGTGTAGAATTAGGTGTGTCACAGCCAAGTGCTTCCGGGAACTCTGCTAGTGGTACATCCACGTCCGATTATAGCAGGCAAATGTCCCTGCCCCAGCTGCTGGACCGGCGGAATAAGTTCACTCCCAGCCATCCACATGCACAGCGGTTGAATGCTAGCTTGGCTAAATTGCTAGCACTTCAACTGCTGCCTTTTCAGTTGGTAGACTCGGCCCCCTTCCGTGAGTTTGTACAATGTGCGGTTCCTCAGTGGCAGGTCCCCAAACGCCACTTTTTCTCACGGAAGGCGATTCCGGCTCTCTACCGGCATGTGGAAGGCAATGTCCTTGCCTCGCTGGACAGGGCGGTCAGCGGTAAGGTGCATATTACCGCTGACTCATGGTCCAGCAGGCATGGACAGGTACGTTACCTGTCTTTCACGGCCCATTGGGTCACTCTTCTGGCTGCTGGGAAGGATGCAGGACAAGGTGCAGTAGTGTTGGAGGTTGTTCCGCCACCACGCCTCCAAAATGCTACTATTGGTTGTGACACACCTCTCTCCTCCACCCCCTCCTCTTCTTCTTCCTCCATGGCCTCTTCCAGTGCTCTGTCCTCAGAACCAGCGGTGCTCCGTAGGCGTTCCAGGGGCTACGCAAATACGCAGGCAAAACGATGCCATGCCGTGCTTGCGCTGGTTTGTTTGGGGGACAGGAGCCACACTGGGGCGGATGTTTTGTCAGCTCTGCAGGGGCAGGCCGAGAGGTGGTTGACGCCACGCCAGCTTAAGCCAGGAATGGTGGTTTGCAACAATGGCACCAACCTCCTCTCCGCCCTCCGACAGGGACAACTGACCCATGTGCCCTGTGTAGCTCACGTCCTTAACCTGGTGGTGCAGCGGTTCTTGGGCAGGTACCCCGGCTTACAGGATGTCCTGAAGCAGGCCAGGAAAGTCTGTGTGCATTTCCGCCGATCATTTAATGCCTGTGCTCGGCTGGCTGAGCTCCAAAAGGAGTTGAACCTGCCCAAGAACCGCCTTATATGTGACATGCCAACCAGATGGAACTCAACATTGGCCATGCTGCAGCGGCTGCACACGCAGCAGAGGGCCATCAATGAGTACCTGTGCGACTACGGCACCAGGACAGGGTCAGGGGAGCTTGGTTTTTTCTCACCACGCCAGTGGGGCATGATCAGGGATGCATGCACTGTCCTGTCACCGTTTGAGGAGGCCACAAGGATGGTGAGCAGTGACAGTGCATGCATCAGTGACACTGTACCTCTTGTCCACCTCTTGGAGCATACGCTGCGTGGAATAATGGACAGGGCACTTGAGGCAGAACAGAGGCAGGAAGAGGAGGACTTCCTTGCCTCTCAAGGCCCCCTTTATCCAGACAGTGTTCCTGCTGTGCCACCCATCACACAGGAAGAGGATGAGGAGGAGGAAGAGGAGGAGGAGGATGATTGTGTCAGCATGGAGGTGGAGGCTGGCACTCAGCATCAGCAGCAGCAGCAGCAGCAGTCTTATAGGGATGATTTACAGTCCCAAGAAACACGTGGACTTGTACGTGGCTGGGAGGAGGTAGCTGCGGATCGTGTTGTCCTTAGTGACCCAGAGGACTCCGGACCGAATGCCTCAGCTAACCTACGCTGCATGGCCTCCCTGATCCTGCAAAGCCTGCGGAAGGATCCTCGTATTCTTCGGATCATGGAGAGGGACCATTACTGGCTGGCCACTCTCCTTGATCCACGGTACAAGGGTAAGGTTGCCAACCTTATCTTGCCATCGCAGAGGGAGCAGAGGATGAGACATCTCCGGGAGGCCTTGCAGAAAGGTCTATGCAACGCGTTCCCAGAGACTGGGAGGTTACAAACTCCTGGTCCTGGACAACGTGTTGCTGAGGCATCGGTCAGAAGGAGCGGTGGAGAAGGTGGCCGTCTGACTGATGCTTTCAGACAATTTTTTAGTCCGCAGCCCCAAGGTATGATCGGTTCCAGCAACCATCGCCAGCGTCTGATTTACATGGTGCAGGAATACCTAGGGGCAAGGTCAGACTTGGACACCTTTCCCACCGAAAATCCACTGGCTTACTGGGTCTTGAGGATGGATCACTGGCCAGAGCTTGCACAGTATGCAATTGAGCTACTGGCCTGTCCTGCATCCAGCGTTCTTTCGGAACGCACCTTCAGTGCTGCTGGTGGCTTTGTTACCGATCACAGGGTGCGCCTGTCCACCGACTCAGTTGATCGACTGACCTTCATCAAGATGAATCAGTCTTGGATCACCCACAGCTACCAAGCACCTGAAGCTGATGTAACCGAATAATTTTTTTTGAAATACCACATCCCTTCAAGACTGCCTATGCTGATGCTGAGTGACTGTCCTGTTATGTTGATTGTCTATCCTCTTCCTCCTCCGCTGATATCTTGGAAGAACATTTCTGGTTCTGGTTGATGCCATCAGCCCAATTTTTCTGCCCCTGTTTAACAGGGGCGTTTAAGTACAATTTTTGATGCAATGCTTTGCAGCAGGGCTAATTCCTGCAATAAAACTAGAGTATATGGAAGAGGTTGCAGTGTGGTGGCACCAGCAGCAGTGCCTAAGGCCAAATTTTTCTGCCCCTGTTTAACAGGGACATGTAATTACAATTCTTGATATAATATTTCACAGGAGGGCCCCTTCCTGTGCCCACCCAGAGTAACGGTGAGGACTTATAGTGTTGTGGCACCAGCACCACAACCACCAAAGGTCAATTTTTCTACCACTGTTCAACAATGGCATGTAATTACAATTCTTGATATAATCGTTCACAGCAGGGCGCTCCAGCGCCCACCAAGAGTCACTTTGAGGGCTTACAATGTTGTGGCAAAACCAACACCTTGTTCCGCCATTTCTGCAGAGCATATAGGGCAGGCCCCTACTTTCAAACATCCAACTTACAAACATCTCCTACTTGCAAACGGAAGGAGACAACAGCAAGTGAGATGAAAAAAGATGGACGACAAAACAAATTATACAGGGGTGATAACCCTTCCCTATGTTTTCCAAAAAGCTTAAAAATAGTTTTTTTTACTGGAGCTACACTTTAAAAATGTACCAGTTGAAAATTACAAACAGATTCAACTTAACACAACAAACCTACACAGTCCCTGTCTTGTTTGCACCGCCTGTATACTGCTGTTCTGAGTATATAGGGCCTGGGGGCCACACGCATTTCCTTTTTTTAATATGGGTACAGGGTTCCCCTTAATATGCATACAAGACCCAAAGGGGCTGGTAATGGGCAGGGAGGGCTACCCATGCCATTGTTCTCAATGATTTTCAACCATATTGCAGGAACCAGATATAACATTAAAACCGCAAGCAGTTTTAAATGGTGTTATTTCCGTTTAATGCCATTTTGTGCAGGGACTGTTCTAAACAGGGGAAACACGTGGCACTTCACAGGCATACTACAGACACCCCCCAGGCACCATATTTAAAGGAATATTTCACTTTTTATTTTCACTTTAATCGTCATTAAAATCAGTGCTCCCGCCAAAACGGCCATTTTTAAAAACATTTTAGGCATTGACCCATGTCCCCTGGGGCAGGAGCCAGGTCCCCAAACCCTTTTTAGGACAGCATCTTGCATATTAGCCGTTAAAATTAGCACTTTTCATTTAGAACGTTCGAGTCCCATAGACTTCAATGGGGTTCTAACGTTCGTAACGAACGTGGGGTCCGTTCGAAAGTTCTGGTGCGAACCGAACCGGGGGGTGTTCGGCTCATCCCTAGTCCCAACAGTTTGGCTGCACTTCCTGGATCGTGTCGTACATCACTCCCCACCGCTGGCCGGCTGGCTTACCACCTGCAGCTGTCACAACCTTCAGGAGAAATGTATGAAGCTTAGGAAATGTGTCCTGTGTGTGTTGATTTTCTATTTGTTTTAAAGGGGCTCAGTAGTACTCCTAACTCTACTACCTAATACCTAATACTCTAATATCCCTGCCTAGCAGATCCCCACTCAGTAGTACCCCAGCTCTGCTGATCCTCTGCTCAAAAGTAACCCCCTGCTCTGCTGATCCCCCACTTAGTAGTAACCCCCAGCTCTGTTGATCCCCCACTTAGTAGTAACCCCCTGGCTCAGCTGATCCCCCACTCAGTAGTAACCCCCAGCTCTGCTGATCCCCACTTAATAGTAACCCCCTGCCCCAGCTGATCTCCCACTCAGTAGTAACCCTCAGCTCTGCTGATCCCCCACTTAGTAGTAACCCCCAGCTCTGCTGATCCCCCACTTAGTAGTAACCCCCTGGCTCAGCTGATCCCCCACTCAGTAGTAACCCCCTGGCTCAGCTGATCCCCCACTCATTAGTAACCCCCAGCTCTGCTGATCCCCACTTAGTAGTAACCCCCTGGCTCAGCTGATCTCCCACTCAGTAGTAACCCCCAGCTCTGCTGATCCCCACTTAATAGTAACCCCCTGCCCCAGCTGATCTCCCACTCAGTAGTAACCCTCAGCTCTGCTGATCCCCCACTTAGTAGTAACCCCCAGCTCTGCTGATCCCCCACTTAGTAGTAACCCCCAGCTCTGCTGATCCCCCACTTAGTAGTAACCCCCTGGCTCAGCTGATCCCCAACTCAGTAGTAACCCCCTGGCTCAGCTGATCCCCCACTCATTAGTAACCCCCAGCTCTGCTGATCCCCACTTAGTAGTAACCCCCTGGCTCAGCTGATCTCCCACTCAGTAGTAACCCCCAGCTCTGCTAATCCCCCACTTAGTAGTAACCCCCTTGCTCAGCTGATCCCCCACTCAGTAGTAACCCCCAGCTCTGCTGATCCCCCACTTAGTAGTAACCCCCTGGCTCAGCTAATCCCCCACTCAGTAGTAACCCCCAGCTCCACTGATCCCCACTTGGTAGTAACCCCCTGGCTCAGCTGATCTCTCACTCAGTAGTAACCCCCAGCTCTGCTAATCCCCCACTTAGTAGTAACCCCCTGGCTCAGCTGTTCCCCCACTCAGTAGTAACCCCCAGCTCTGCTGATCCCCCACTTAGTAGTAACCCCCTGGCTCAGCTGATCCCCCACTCAGTAGTAACCCTCAGCTCCGCTGATCCCCCACTCAATAGTAACCACCTGGCTCAAATGATCCTCCACTCAGTAGTAACCCCAAGCTCTGCTGATCCCCCGCTCAGTAGTAACCCCAAGCTCTGCTGATCCCCCACTCAGTAGTAACCCCCAGCTCTGATGATCCTCTAGTTTGCTGAACCTATCTCTCTCTCTCCAGTCCCTGCACACCCCCACTATATTTCTCCCACGCTGCTCACCACGTGTGAAATCTGCTAGTTTCTCCTGCTCTGGTTCCCCAGCTCTGCTGATTCTCCGTCGCTCATTTCCTCTCTCTCCTTTCCACATTCACCTTTCGCTACAGCATTCCCACATTGGACACCACTTGTCCCATCTACTAGTTGCTCTGCTCTGGACTCCACTCACCTTCCTGCTGCTCCACGCTGCACACCAGATGTGACGTCTGCACCAGAATATATACACATGAACCGGACGTGACTGCTGATGACGTCTTTCTAGTTCGTTTGTTGGTTTTCCAGTGCATCCTGGG
Source organism: Lithobates pipiens (assembly GCF_037356315.1). Taxonomy (NCBI): domain Eukaryota; kingdom Metazoa; phylum Chordata; class Amphibia; order Anura; family Ranidae; genus Lithobates; species Lithobates pipiens. Next base: position 647,762,903 of record NW_027507758.1, read on the forward strand.
ACATCTCATACCTGCAATACCTCCAAAACAAAGTGAAGCTAATGCTGAATAAAAGCCCCTTAAAGACTTCAGGTGCTGTTAGCGAGCGTTATCATAGACTTCTATGGAGGCTTTTGAAGCACCAAGAAAGTGTCACGGGGGATCATTTTTCAAGCAAACCATTTTATTTAGTGACGGGCACTACGATTGGCATTCAGGGCACTTTTGAAAAAGCATATCCAATGCCACATTTAATAGCGCGATAGGTTACCAAAATAAATGACACCATAATGCAATGCACTATGGTCCATGCGCTACCTGCATTGTGTGTAAGCCACACATTAAACTTTACTGCAATGCATAAGTGTGAATGAGCCCTTCTTGCTAGGATGAAATCAGCTGCAGTCGGGAAATGTCTGTGTCGCAGAGATTTGGGTGATTTGTAGCTGAGCGATTGACATTTTCAAGCCTTTAGCGTTAAAGAATCGCCAGCTGCTTCTTGTGTTATATGGAGCAGCTGCTGGCGGTCATGGCGCACCAGAGATTAGTATCTGCACAGAGAAGTATTGTAGTCTGCAATACAGCAACAATGTAAGGACAATAAGAACAGAGATTATTGTCAGTTACAAATCTCTGCTACAAAGTTTCTAGTATGACACGCCTTGAGCATTCATTTTAGGCTGGCTCCGCACCTTTGCAGGTACACCAAAACTTTACCACATTACCCTAATTCCCATGCGGTGCAATTCAGAACCAGTGCCAGCCAGAGGGTGGATACCAGAGCAGCGGCAACAGTATGGATGGGGGTAAGGAAGTGACTTCACATGGTGGCCCCAGTACTACCCCTGTCTCAGGATCTGTCATGTCTGAGTCATAGCCCCTGTACACACGATCGAAGATTCAGACGGAATGTGTCTGATCGGAGCGTTTTGTCGGATATTTTCCGACTGTGTGTGGTATGCATCGGACTGTTTCCGTCGGAATATCCGTCGGACCAAAATTTTCCAACTTGCCGGAAATATTTTCCGACAAAATGCTCCGATCGGACATACTCCGATCATGTGTAGAGAATTCTGATCGGACAAGGTGCCACGCAGGCTCAGATCAAATTCCTACATTAAAAGCTATTGGCTACTAGCATGAACGTAGTCCCGTTGTAACGAAATTAAGTCATCACGTTCTGAAAGATCGGATTTTCCAACAACTTTGTCCGACCGTGTGTATGCAACAGTTTCGGACAAGATCCGTCGGACAAAATCCGACGGATTTGGTTGTCGGAATCTCCGACCGTGTGTACAAGGGCACAGCCTGGGTCTTCTCAGGAGGAGGTTGAGGAAAATGGCGGATTGCTGCAGGCCATTACAGAAATGGAATCTCCCCTGAGTAGCACGACTCGTCAGATGAGGATCATGGTAAATGTGTGCTTGCTGAAAATCTCTCTCAGTGTGTGGAGGGCCTTCCTGAGATTGCACCTGCCAACAGATCCTTGCAATCAGCAGGGAATGCAGAACGAGATGGTGTGTATCCAGACAGAGAAGTTTCTGCTGGCTGCGAGGAGTCCCACATGGACACTAACTAGTGTAGAGCAGGAATGTCACATGAACACTTGAAACTGCAGAGCAGGATAGCCGTATGAACACTGAAAAAGCTGGTGTTTTTTCTAAACAGAAAACTTTACTTGATGACAGGACTGCTGGTAACTGTGGTACTTCTGGGATTATGGTGAGCAGTACTGTTGTGCTGGAGGGGAGGATCAAGTGGTGGGGAATTTATCAAACCATATTTCAGCGGTTCCTATGCAGGCAGTTAATGTGTCATCTGTCCCGTTTAGGAATTATGCCAAGGCTGTGTTGGGACTAGTGGAAGGGAACCATGCTGCTAGTGGAAGGGAACCAGTTGTGCGACTTCGACCTAACGCACCTTCTTCTATTAAACGCAGGAATGTGGTAAAGCTCAGGTGGGAAGGAGGAGGTATTCCACCTATCAGGAGGGTGGTTGTGGATAATATCCTAGCCATGGGATTTTAGACAGAGGATATTTATGCTCTTATCAGTCTGGCTGGTTCCTATGAATATGATTTGTCGTTTGTGTGTCCAGAATCTCTGAATCTGTTTTGGGAGCGGTTCAAGCATGTATAAAAGGGGCCAGCTGGACTGGAATGGGCTTGTCCCCAAAGTTGTCTCACGACAGCCCTTGATTAACCACCTACAGACCGGACCATTTTGCTGGTCAAAGACCAGACCACTTTTTCCGATTCTGCACTGCGTCGCTTTAACTGACAATTGCGTGGTCAAGCAAAGTGGCTCCCAAACAAAATTGACGTCCTTTTTTTCCCACAAATAGAGCTTTCTTTTGGTGGTATTTGATCACCTCTGCGGTTTTTATTTTTTGCGCTATAAACAAAAATAGAGCAACAATTTTGAAAAAAACGCATTATTTTTTACTTTTTGTCATAATAAATATCCCCCAAAAATATATAAAAAAAAAAAAAATTCCCTCAGTTTAGGCCGATACGTATTCTTCTACATATTTTTGGTAAAAAAATCGCAATAAGCGATTATTGATTGGTTTGCGCAAAAGTTATAGCGTTTACAAAATAGGAATAGTTTTATGGCATTTTTATTAATAATTTTTTATTATTTTTTTTTACTAGTAATGGCGGCGATCAGCGATTTTTATTGTGACTGCGACATTGCGGTGGACACATCAGACATTTTTGACACATTTTTGGGACCATTGTCAGTTATACAGCAACCACTGCTATATAAATGCAGTGATTCCTGTGTAAATGACACTGGCAGTGAAGGGGCTAACCAGGAGGTGGCACTGTAGGGGTTAAGTGTTCCTAGGGGTGTATTACTAACTGTGTGGGGGCTGGGCTTTCATTTAGTGAACACTGATCTCTGCTCCAATCACATGGAGCAGAGATCAGCATCACTAGTTGCTAGGCAGAATGGGGAAATGCTGTTTACACGGCATTTCCTCCATTCAGCCGTCCCGTGAGACGATCGCAGGTATGCCCGCGGCGATCGAGTCCGTGGGACCCGCGACCGGACTCCCGGGGGTCCCGACCGGCGGCTCGCTCGCAATGGCAGGGCGGCATTGAAGATTAGACGTACCTGTACGCCAATATGCCTGCCCGTGCCATTCTGCCGATGTACATCGGCGTGCGCCGGTCGGGAACTGGTTAAGAATGTGACTATCCTGACAAGGAATGAGTCTATACCCCCCCTGTTAGAAAGTTTCTTTAATTTAATATCTAATATACATCAATAAACAAATATTAACAAATGAATGAATGTATTAGATCTTTACAGAATAATTGATTTGTGTATATATATATATCTATCTTTTAGTTATGGAAAAAGTGAAATGATATAGACTTTTATACTTGTGAAAGTATACATATTGTTATAAGCATCATAAGCATTCCTATGGAGAGCCAACCTGTGTTAGTAATTAGCTTGAGCTGGGTTCTTACCATTCTCCCATGGCAAATGAGATGAAAGGTTTCACATTTATTAAGATGTAAAAGTTCATGTTTTAGTTAAGATTATAAGTTCTTTATACTACAATATTTCTACTAGGACAGTAGGTTTTCAATGAATATAATATACATAGTGATTTATGTAGTATTTGATTTAGATGTTAAAGAAGTTATATCCTATACTTAAAATAGTTTCATATTGTTCTTGACCACTCCTGTCAATGCCAGGAATGTCAATGCATAGAGACTACCATCATTACATGAGGGGGTTAAAGCCTACGGTTTTCTGTAGGACAATAAAGCTCAGAGGAACCTTAAACCAGCCTTTTTAGGAAGGGGGGGTCCGATTTTAGGAGTAAAAGATTGTAATAGAAGGACAGTTGGGCAGAGATTTGCTGGACACACACCACGAGACATTTGTTTTTATAATTTACATTTTTTATATTCTACATTTTGATATTGTTCTTGTAATATTTTGCTATTGCATTATTAAATAATTTTTTGAGTTTTTTCTTGGAACTTTCCTCATCAATTTAGTTTACAGAATATCGGTATTACTACCATAATAATGGTATTTTAACACCCCCCAAGGATTTATGGGTTTGGTGGGGCAGGTTTGGTGAAACTTTGTACTCAATAAAAAAGTTTGTGGATCATAGAGGAATCTGGACGGGTGGGTGGTCGGTGTCAGTGAGGTTGAGTGTGTGTGGAAATGTGATCAAGCATTTGCCCTCCTCTGCCTTTATTGTTAGAGAAAGGGTTACCGTCTTTTACCCTGGTCAACTTAAGCTGTGCCATAAATGTGGAGCCAAGGGACATTTCTCCTCTAACTGTCCAGAACAGAAGTGCTCTTTGTGTCAGGAACATCTGGCAAGGGACTGTAACATCATTAAATGCAACCTATGTGATAAGGTTGGTCACCCTATAGCCGATGCCCTGAGGCTTTGCACAATAAGCCAGAGCTAGTGGAGGAATTCTTCCGTCTGGATAGGGAAGAGTCTGGGTTGGCAGAGGTTGTACCAGGCGATCCTAGTGTCTGTCCTGTCAGAATCTGTGTCTGAGAGGCCATCTGTGGTGTCAGTGTCCCCCCCACTCTCTGGTTCCCCAGTCAGTGTCAGAAAGTGTGGTTGTCAAGTCTGTGTCTGCATGTATTGTTTCTCCCTGTGTAGTGAAAGCAGTGGAGGGTGCTGGACCAGCATGTATGGTAAAGCCAATTCCTCCTCCTCGGCATGTTAGAAGTGCGGCTGGAGGTTATCAGAATCCGAGGGGTGGAGCGAGGGATGGATTACATGATGGGGGGGGGGGGGGGGGTAGGAAGGGAATGAGAGTGGCTGGTGCAGAATGCAAGGTGAATGATGTGGAAGTCGGGGTGAATGATGTGGGGGGAGGAGTTAATGGGGGGATTTTGGAATCGCAAAATATTTCTTAACCTGGATTGTGTTTAAGTTTAGGTTCGGGGGTTTGTAGTCTCTTTTTCGTTATCATTAAAATATGTTTTTCTATGTTATCTTGGAAACAGTTTCATAGTTTCATAGTTAGTAAGGTTGAATAAAGACACCAGTCCATCCAGTTCAACCTGAGTGAGTGTCTACAATTGTCCCTATTGCACACTCACATCAGTCCCCACAATCCAAGGTCCCCATTCATATACTAGGGCCAATTTTGGACAGAGGCCAATTAACCTACCTGCATGTCTTTGGATTGTGGGAGGAAACCGGAGTACCCGGAGGAAACCCACACAGGCACAGGGAGAACATGCAAACTCCAGCAGGAAACAGTTTTTTTTACTTGCTGATGTAAGCACGCTTGTTTTTGTTTAGTTGTTGTTTATTTTTATGTAAATATGTTTTTATTAATGATCTGTATGTTTGTATGATTTTTTAATAAACAAAAATATACACTCTAATGTCCCCCCCAGTCACACATTATTATTATTATCATTATACATTTATATTCAGTAGCTCTAACCTACACTCACCGGACACTTTATTAGGTACATCTGTTCAATTGCTTGGTAACACAAATTGCTAATCAGCCAATCACATGGCAGCAACTCAATGCATATAGGCATCTAGACATGGTAAAGATGACTTGCTGAAGTTCAAACCGAGCATCGGAATAAGGAAGTAAGGGGATTTAGGTGACTGAACGTGGCATTGTTGTTGGTTGCCAGACTGGGCTGGTCTGAGTATTTCTGGGATTTTCACACACAACCATCTCTCGGGTTTACAGAGAATGGTGGGAAAAAGAGAAAATTTCCAGTCAGCAGCAGTTGTGTGGAGGAAAATGCCTTGCTGATGCCAGAGGTCAGAGAGAATGGGCAGACTAGCTCCAGATGATATAAAGTCTGGATTTAATCTGCGACATTTAGATGGTGGGGTCAGAATTTGGTGCATTGATCCATCCTGCCTTGTATCACCGGTTCAGGCTGGTGGTGGGGGTGTAATGGTGTGGGGGACATTTTCTTGGCACACTTTGGGCCCCTTAGTACCAATTGAGCATGTTACTAACCATGTCCATCCCTTTATCACTACAGTGTCCCCATCTTTTGATGGCTCCTTCCAGCAGGATAATGCACCATGTCACAAAGCTCCAATCATCTCACCACTGGGCAATGAGGTCACTGTCCTCCAATGGCCTCCCCACTCACCACATCTCATCCAATAGCACCTTTGGGATGTGGTGGAATGAGAAATTGGCATCATGGATGTGCAGCCGACAAATCTGCAGCAACTGCGTAATGCTATCAGGTCACTATGGAGCAAAATCTCAGAGGAATGTTTCCAACACCTTGTTGTATCTATGCCACCAAGAATGAAGGCAAAAGGGGGTCCAACCCGCTACTAGCAAGGTAGTGTATACCACACTGCTGTACAGAGAACACTGAGCCAGTCACATCAGTTTCTGTACCAGAGGAGCTCACACTCTAATGTCCCCCCACAGTCGCACACTATTATTATTATACATTTATATAGCTCTGACATATACCGCAGTGCGGTACAGAGAACATTGAGCCAGTCGGTACATTTTGCTGTCCCTGACATACTATCAGGGCTCAGCCCTTCATTCTCAGAGCTCTGTGCTCAGCTGTCGGTTAATTGCCAGTGCTCTTCATTCCACAGTGACTCACCTGGTCTTTATTTCCTGCTTGTCAGCTAGCCCTGCTGGCTATTTAAACTGCCTGGATCAGATCTCCTGTGCCTTTGCCTGGTCAACATATCCAGATACTCTCTGCCGTATTTTCCTGCTAAAGACTTTTTCCTGACTGACTTCCCTTCTGGTACCTCATCCTGCTGCCTCTGACTATGCTGGTCTCTCAATTCCTGTTTCACTGGCTTGTTCTGACTACCTGCCCTGGTTACTGAACCCATACATGTTGTGGGAAAGGCAGTGGGGCGGGGGGTTTGGCGGCAGCTCCATTTCTATTGGCAGCCACCTGTGCTCCATCTCTTGTTTCTTCCCCTCGGGGTGGGCTCGGCCTCCATGACAGCTGGTCTTCTGCAATGGCAGCTGAGATCAAATCATGCATTATCTGACGAGAGGCAGAGCCAAGGGACTCCGCTCGGGGGAACCTGATGTAAGGAGAGACTCTGCTGGGGGCACCTGATCTAAGGAGAGACTCTGCTGGGAATGCCTGCTGTAAGGAGGGACTGATATAAGGAGGGACTCTACTGGGGCACCTGATGTAAGGAGAGTCTCTACTGGGGCACATGATGTGAGGAGGGACCCTACTGGGGGCACCTGATGTAAGGAGGGACCCTACTGGGGGCACCTGATGTAAGGAAGGAATCTACTGGGGCACTTGATGTAAGGAGGAACTCTACTGGGGCATCTGATGTAAGGAGGGACTCTGCTGGGAATGTCAGGTATAAGGAGGGACTCTACTGGGGACACCTGAATTGAAGGAGAGACTCCGTTCAGGGGCATCTGATGTAAGGAGGGACTCTACTGGCAATGCCTGATGTAAGGAAGGACTCTACTGGGAATGCCTGATGTAAGGAGGGACTCTTCCGGGGACACCTGATGTAAGGAGGGACTCTTCCGGGGACACCTGATGGCATCTGGTGGCAGGTGACGGCAAGTGACACACTCAGGGCTTCCACTGATTCTGCATTATGGTGAATTTCATGATTTAATTTTATATTACAATGTAATAATAGAAATAATGCTCTTCAGTCATCCTGACACCATAACAACCATGGTGACGGGATGATTGAAGCTCTAGCACCAGGTGTTTGGAGTATCTTTATCTGCTGATTGTTAAACTTTCTGGAATACACATACACACCACTATTGTAGTTTAAGATCTGGGCCTGCTGTCCCTCCATCCCTCTTTCTTTCCTGCTCTCCCTATCGCTCTCTTTCTTTCTCTCTCTCCATCTCTCTTTCTCCCCTTTCTTTCTCCCTCTATCCTTCCTTCATCTCAGACTATAACTACACCCCATTTGAGCCACGCCCCCTATAAGTCACGCTTAATATTTAGTGTAAGCCACGCCCATTCTCCATTGTATTTTTCTTTCCCTGCTATGTCACACCTACAAAGGAATGCCCCGCCCCCTAATTGTAATATGACTCCGCCTACAGACAAAAAAAGTGTCCCTATACATTTTTTTTACAATGTAGGCAACTATGCGAACCCTGGCTATGTTTAGACTATGTTTGCTCTTAGCTCTGTTTTTACCATTATATTAAAACGTGTGATTTTTTTACTGCACTTCTGTCTCATTCATTGTCCCTGACACATATAACAACGATATAACAATAGCTCATATAATAATAATATTATAATTTGGCATTTACCCCCTTTTTCCTGATAGAACTAATTTATTACGTAGAAAGCTCATCGAATAAAAAAAAATCTTTTTTACGCTTTTTTTATGAGATGACATTTAGGTGAATTGAGCCGTTCAATTACCTTCTCTTAAACAAGGCTAATTTCCATAATGACCTGCCTGTGTTCCTTATCCAATCAACTCTGTTTACTAATTGGCTTTGCATTGAATCGCTCCGGGAATAAATGAAGATGAATAGAATTAAATCACTAATTTCTTTTTTTTTAGGTCGCTGGAAGATTGGTACTGAGAGACGGAGTCCGGCAATTATTTAATTTATCTAATATTTGACAGTTTTCCTCACTGTTGTGGACTTAAGTTAATTGAGTTTTACTATGTCACAGGTATAATTATATATATATATATATATATAATATATATATAGCATATATATTTTGACAAGTAAGGGGAAAGGCTGCTTTGCATAGAGCAGGGACTAAAGTGAACCTGTGTCCAGACTATGGCCATTAAAGTATTTTTGATTTCACAACAAGCAGTAAAATCTCACACCTCATTCACCTCTGTAGCTATAGGCATTGTGGAAAAATTCATCTTTAAAGCTCACAATAGAAGCTATTAGATCCCAGCTTCTCTCCCCTCTGTAGAGAGCGGAATTGTGAAATGGAGGTTGTTAGAAGGGCCATCTTAATGCATGGGCACTCCTGGGCACTGCCCAGGGGACCCAGGTGCATGCCGCCCCGCAATAATCTTGCTGCACATCATACTTGCCAACTGTTCAGGATTTGTTGGGACAGTCGTGCTTTTTACTAAACTGTCCCAAGATGGGCGTGTCCCGGGAAGCGTCCCAAAACCTATACTGTACCCTCCTGATCCCAATATTGTGTCCTCCTGACCCCTCCTGTACTGTGCCCTAATGAATATATGTTTAATTATATGAACTATTTATACTTTATTTCTTGAAAGTAGGTGCGTAAATTGAGGCAAGATGGTAGGGGTCCTAGTGCATTAATTTGACCAGGGGCCCATGATGCTATTAAGACGGCCCTGGTTGTTAGGGACAACTTCAGAGTCTGTCTGGCTTTTGAGGGTTAATTACTGCATAGTGCAAGCAGCCAGAGAGGTCAGTGATGGCTTATTTTAAAGATGAATGTGTCAAAAACACAATGGCTTGGCGCGACTGTCGGCCACGAGCATCGGCACCCCCGCAGTGCAGTGGGCGCGTGCGCGCCTGCTATCCTGCCTAAAGCAGCCAACGTGTAGCTACGACGGCTCGCGGGATCGTGCCGATCTGCCACTATACAATGACAGCGGCTGGTCGGCGAGCAGTTAAAGAGCCCTGGCCGTGGCTCTATACAGTGATTAGGGCCGCGCTGTGTCCTAGCAGAAAACTTGAGCGGGGCTTGGGAAGCCAGAAGTGCCCGTGAACGCCTTAGACACTTCCGGCCAAGCTAAATGTGTCACCAGGAGGGAAGGGAGCTGCTATGGAAGGATGATAGAGGCATTTCGTATGACCGGGTTTGAGGTTCCCCAAAGAACCTTATAGGTGGTGATTAGGGATGAGCCGAACACCCCCCCCCCCCCCGGTTCGTACCAGAACATTTGAACGAACTGAAAATTTGTACGAACTTTAGAACCCTATTAAAGTCTATGGGACTCGAACGTTCGAAATCAAAAGTGATGATTTTAAAGGCTAATATGCAAGCTATGCAACAGACAACACCAGCAGTAAGGGGTATCTTCAGGTGTATACTGTGCTGGAGGCACACAACACCCACTTTAACTCCTGCAGATGCCTGTATTAGAGAACACCAGCAATAAAGGGTAGATACAGGTGTATACTGTGCTGGAGGCACACAACACCCACTAACTCCTGCAGATGGCTGTATTACAGAACACCAGCAATAAAGGGTAGATACAGGTGTATACTGCGCTGGAGGCACACAACACCCACTAACTCCTGCAGATGGCTGAGAAAAGAACACACTGTCCCTGCCTATCTAACTCTTTCCCTGCACACCAACACACTACACAAGGCTGCTACGCTGGCGGCCTTGTGTAGTGTGGGGTGTGTGTTGGGGCATGTACGAAACCCCCTGAGCTATAATTGGCCACAGGCATCCTGCCTGTGACCAATTATGGCTCTCCTCGCTGCCGGCAATGTGCGGGGGTCACAGTGAATGCTTGGCCAATCATGAACAAAGTTCTGAATTTGCCAAACAGATGAACGGCCGATGTTCGAGTCGAACATCCCTAGTGGTGATTTGTATCATTGGCGTCCATTAGGCAGGCTGTACAGCAAAGGAGGTAAGTACTCACTGATGCGCATACAGACCTTGAAAAGTCGAAATATCTGGTAAGAGGATATATTTGGCCTGTCTATACTTTGGGGAGCACCTGTTGAAAATTGAAGGACACTTCTTTTTTTCTTCAACTTAAGGTCTTTTGCTGGTTTTCTGGAAATATATTTTACAGTATTTATTTTCATTTTGGTAAACTTTTTTTGACTTTACATATAAATTGGAAAGGCATCTTATCACATAAGTGACAGCACAACACGTTGTTTATTTAATTTGTTTGTTATGGTGTGTACATATTTGTGGGTGCTGCTGTTTTTGTCAATTTATACTCATTCATTTTGCATAATGAGAGCAATTTTACTTATAAATAGTTACATAGTAGGTGAGGTCGGAAAAAGACACAAGTCCATCAAGTCCAACCTATGTGTGTGATTATATGTCAGTATTACATTGTATATCCCTGTATGTTGCGGTCGCTCAGGTGCTTATCTAATAGTTTCTTCAAACTATCGATGCCCCCCGCTGAGACCACTGCCTGTGGAAGGGAATTCCACTTCCTCTTACAGTAAAGAACCCTCTACGTAGTTTAAGGTTAAACCTCTTTTCTTCTAATTTTAATGGGTGGCCATGAGTCTTGTTAAACTACACATTCATTCGTTATCATCACACAACTGGGTGGGCTTAGGGGGCAGTGCTCTGCCCCCCAAGACCACCCTTTTTGAAGACTATTAGAGCCTCAGTCTCTAAAAAAAAACAAAAACCTCCTCTTGGAATCCATGGGTCCGGCGCCCCGCATGTAGATTAGGGGCTGGGTGCATGGATTAAGGGGGGTGATCCAGTATGGACGGGCCACCACTGGTTTACATGTTCCTCTTTTGGTTCCCCCCCCCACTCTCTGACAACATGCTGGTAAGGATAGTTGGCTCCTGTCTAAATTGACCCTAGTATATATGAGAGATAGGGGACTTCAATTATAAGCTCCTCGAGGGTGGGGTTTGATGCCAATTACTGGTGCTATACATCTGTAGTAATAAATGAGTCAAACATCAGGCCCGTCCGGCCAGACCTTAGATTTGCAAAGCTCTGCCACTCAGCAAAGCCTTTTTTAATGCTAAAGTTAAAGCAGAGCTTTGCTGTCCCCCTGCCCTTTTTCATCCAGTCTACCAATTTATCCCCTATGCTGATTTCACCTGCCCTGAAAATCCAGAATTGTCCTGAAGCGATACGCTGTTCAGGTGTCATAGCCTGGGTTCCTTTCCAATTGGCTGTCTCTGCCATGACACCATCAAGCTCCGCCCTCCAGCTACCCCTGTGTATTGTCCCCTGGGATATGTGACCGGTACCCTTGGAGGCTGCACATCATTCTTGCTTATGTGCGAATAGTGGTGGGGGGCAGGGCCACAAAAAAAAAGCACCCCCCCCCAAAGGCTTTTATTAATACTATTAGGGTTGTCCCAATACCTTTTTTTTAAAGTGATGGTAAAGGATCGTTTTTTTTTTTTAAATAACAAACATGTCATACTTACCTACACTGTGCAGCTCGTTTTGCACAGAGTGACCCCCAAACCTCCTTTTCTGGGGTCCCCCGGCGGATCTCGTGGCTCCTCCCTGCATCTGCTAACCCCCCTAGGAGAAGTACTTCCCCAAGGGGGGTTACCTTGTGGGCGCACTCCCGAGTCCAGCATTTGCATCCCTAGAAACGAATGCCGGACTCGACCGCAACCCCCCCCCCCCCCGCGCCCGCATCATTGGATTTGATTGACAGCAGTGGGAGCCAATGGCTGCGTTGCTATCAATCTATCCAATAAAGAGCCGGGAGCCCGTGAAGGGAGGGAGAGCGCGTCCCCGTCGAGGAGATGAAGGGGCTCAGGTAAGTAAGGTAAGACTGTTATCCTGCTGGACGTCGTATGATGTCCGGTCAGGATGTTGAAACCACTTTACCACCGCCATTTTGCTATATGGTGGGCGGCAAGTGGTTAAGACCGAGTACAAGTACCAATACTTTTTTCCTGTACTCACCGATACCATTTACCGATACTTTTTTTAAATGTCATGTGACAGTTTTCAGAGCACAATACAGATTAGGTGGCACTGATATGCAGAACTGATGGGCACTGATAGGTGGCGCTGATTAAGCAGCACTGATGAGCACTGATAAGATTAGATGGCACTAATGGGCACTGATATGCAGCACTGACTGATGGCTGGCACTGATGGCTGGCACTGACAGATGGCTGGCACTGACAGATAGGTGGCAATGATAGATGTCACTAACAGGTGGCTGGCACTCAGATGGCTGGCATGGATAGGTGGCATTGATAGGTGGCTGGAATTGATAAGTGGCACTTATGGGCATTAGGCACTGATAGGTGGCATTTATGGGCCCTGATGGGCAGGCACTGAAATGCCATTTGAGGAAAGGCTGCCTGCGACGCTCATCTTGGTACTCCCTACCCTCAGCCACATAAAAGCAGCAGCAGCCATCTTGTTACACCCAGCCCGAACTATATGGGTTGGGTGTAACAAAGTGTCCGCTGCTGGCTTACTGCGGCCGAATACAGGGTGTACCAAGATGGGCATCGGGAAGTCCAAACGCTGACGTTAACATTGTTCCGCCCGCTGACTTCCGGTTGTGCCGGCCGCCTAATCTGATGAAACACCACCTCTCCCAGGTATCACATCAGGCATCGGGAGCATCTGTGTGAGTACAAGCACTTGCGCAAATGATCGGTATTGTTCCCGATACCAGTATCGGTACAACTCTAAATATTATGAAGGTAAAGGAGGAAAGGACCTAAATTCCATTTGCGGAGTAAAAGTAACACTTAAGCCCCATACACACGAGAGGACTTATGTCCGAAGGAGTTCTGCCGGAGTTCTGCCGAAGTTCTGACGGACTTTTCGGCTGAGTGGACTTGGCCACACACAATCACACTAAACTCCGACGGATTTGAACGTGATGACGTACGACTGGATTCGAATAAGGAAGTTCATAGCCAGTAGCCAATAGCTGCCCTAGCGTCGGTTTTAGTCCGTCGGACTAGCATACACACGAGCAAATTTTTCGAAGGGACCGGGTCCGGCAGAGTTCCGTCGGAAAAATTTGAAGCATGTTCCATATTCTAAAGTCCGTCAGACTTTGGTGAATCAAAAGTCCGTTGCAGCCCACACACGATCGAATAGTCTGACGGAATCATTACGTCGGACTTTGGATGTTGAAAAGTCCGCTCGTGTGTACGGGGCATTACAGGTCTTGTCCCTCCCCCCATCCTGTGACTGGACAGTGAAAGGAGAAGCAGCACACAGATGAGCTCATCCCTCCATCACTCTGCTCTCTTCTCCTAACAGCACCATGCCCATTATTACAGCATGAGCACAACTGATTTGTTTCTTGTCCTGCCTCTCCCTCCCTCAGTTAGGAACCGCAAGAGTCTGATACCAGGTCGCGTTCAGATACTTTCACTTTTTTGTATTAAAAAAAATAATAATAATGGCTTATTAATGGATACAAAGCTGAATTATTTGCATATTTTATCTGTCTATATATCTGGGCTCAGGGGCACTTTAAGATAAACGCCATATATCTCTGTTACTGTTTGGTAGGTCAGTCATTCTGTTTGGCCAGACTTGTGATTCACACAGCCCTCCTATATAAAGCCAGAAGGGTGACACCACCAATCTCTGCTGTAGCTATGGAGCTTTCTATCTGCAAAGTGAAGTAAACATGCAACCCCCCCTTCTCATTCCACGGGGCTCAGTCAAGGCTCCAGTCCGCCCCCGAATCATAAGGCAATGCAGAAAAATGCCGGCACATGGCAGCAAGTCCTTGGCAATGTTTATCGATCAATGAACACAGAGTTCTTGACAAATGACGTTGACGCGTTTCAGTCTTCAGTACTCGTAGTATTGTTAGCCCAGAACTCATCAAAAAAAAATAATAATTTGCAAGGTCTTGCTGTCGTGTGCCGGAATGTTCCTGCATTACCTTGCTGCTCATTGAATCATAAAAAAGTTTCACGAGTCTTCTTTGGATCCCTGCTCTTTAATTTCAGTAAATACATTGATAGGAACATAAAGTACCAACACAAAAAAAAAAAATTTAATTAAAAAGGTAGGCACTGACCTCTGCAAGGTGATGTTCATAAGGACATCTAGATTTAAAGGTGTGCATTTATAATAATAAAAAATAAAAATACATCACTATTTGTCCATCGAAACTTTTGGTACCATATATTTGTTCTGTGAGAATTGGCCAAAATCAAATGTTCTCAGGCTATTTCCTTACAGGCCGAATGTTATTCATAAAGGGTACAGTGGTCTAGGAAAATGTCCTATTATGGCCACTAGATGGAGCTGAGGATCATAGGAAATTAATGCATAATCCCCAACGACCATCAGCTCCATCTAATGGCAATAATAAGGTATTTCCCCAAAGCAGAAGAAGAATGACACCTCCAAGCTGGGTGCCTCCTCTGCCTCTGCTTTGACCCTTAAAATTGTCTTGCCGTGTCCCTTTGGGGGAGAATTACTACTTGTCCGAGTAATAAAAGAGGAAAAAAAAAAAGAGGAAATCTCTCTAATATTTCTCTGTATAAGAACGGAGACCTTGGATTGAGGGCTCCTTGAGGGTAGGGACCGATGTGAGTGTACAATGTACAGGGATAGGGACAATTGTAGACACTCACTGAGGTTGAACTGGATGGACTGGTGTCTTTATTCAACCTTACTATGTAACTATATGTGAAGGGACAGTTGTCACTGAGATAGGTGCCCCCATTGGAGAAGACCTATCCTCAGTTCCTATTCTGGTGACAACTGTAAAATGTTTGATTTCCTATCACTTTTTGTTCCAACGAGGAAGATAACCAGGATTAATAGGGAGACTGAGTCTACCTAGATGGGACATAGACAGCAATACAAATGTGACAGCAGGTCCAACCCCTCAGAAGTCCCCCCCCCCCAAAAAAATGGTTTTAGATGCAATTTCAACTTTAATTTCCCTTTAACTGAGAACCTTTTTGGATGTGGAAACACTGGTCCTCCTACACTAGATTTTGTTTTAACTTTGGTTTTCCTAAGTATCAGTATATAAATAGATGTTCCTGCAGACAGAATCATTTATCTAAAAATCGCTGAACAGTCCTGAAAGGTGGAGCGTTTTGGCTGTTCAGCTATTTTCTCTTCGCTGGCTGAGATTCAGAATAAAAAACGAATTTCTCATTTTCTGAGATGCGGTGTATGAAGTGTAGAACTGTCTTTAAAAAAATTACTGAAATCTTTACTCTCCTGTGCTTAATGGATAGTATTCTATATAAAACCGGGCAATGCTTTTCCATTCTTCAGTCCTCTAGTGTTGTTGACCTGGGATCCCCCCGTGTCCTAATTATGCTGGATGCATGGTCTTCCAGATTCCCCACATTGAGTGTTCAGAAATGGTCTTCAAGGTTTTCCATATTGTATTTAGAGATAGTCTTCAAGGTTTCCCACGTTGAGTGTTCAGAGATGGTCTTCAAGGTTTCCCAAGATGATTGCACAGAGATGGTCTTCAAGGTTTCCCATGATGATTGCTCAGAGATGGCCTTCAAGGTTTCCCACGTTGAGTGTTCAGAGATGGTCTTCAAGGTTTCCCAAGATGATTGCTCAGAGATGGTCTTCAAGGTTTCCCATGATGATTGCTCAGAGATGGCCTTCAAGGTTTCCCAAGATGATTTCTCAGAGATGGTCTTCAAGGTTTCCCATGATGATTGCTCAGAGATGGTCTTCAAGGTTTCCCACGATGATTGCTCAGAGATGGTCTTCAAGGTTTCCCATGATGATTGCTCAGAGATGGCCTTCAAGGTTTCCCACATTGAATGTTCAGAGATGGTCTTCAAGATTTCCCACATTGAGTGTTCAGAGATGGTCTTCAAGATGTCCCACATTGAGTGTTCAGAGATGGTCTTCAAGGTTTCCCACATTGAGTGTTCAGAGATGGTCTTCAAGGTTTCCCACAATGATTGCTCAGAGATGGTCTTCAAGGTTTCCCACGATAATTATTCAGAGATGACCTTCAAGGTTTCCCATCTTAAGTGTTCAGAGATGGTCTTCAAGGTCTCCCACACTCAATGTTCAGAGATGACCTTCAAGGTTTCCCACGTTGAGTTCTCAGAGATGGCCTTCAAGGTTAAACTCACTCAGTGTTCAGAGATTACCTTAAAGTTTTCCACTTTGAGTACTCAGAGATGGTCTTCAATGTTCCCCACATTGAGTGCTCAGGCTCCCTGTTAATTGCAGTGCTGTACTTATGACGAGGCGGGAAAGGGGGGACTGCTGTAGAGATACCACTGCTTTCACACAGAATGCAGTTACCTATACATCATATTATTAAACAAGAGTTATTTCTCATAGTGAACAATCAAAACTTTTTGTAACATTTTTCCAGAAACTGCAATGTAATACGTGATTGGTTGATTGCCCTAAAAACAGCCGGACCTGGAAACTGCCATGTCACATCTCTGGAAGCTGAACTTCTCAATAGTGTGTTAGAATATCCTAAGGGTACAGGATTCCTTTAAGATTTGTAGCTTTGAAAATGAGTTCTGTAAGCGTAATGTGGACCGCGATTGAGAAAGAATGATTTTAATCCAATCATAGGTCTGCTAATCATTCCACCTTTCACCAAAACCGTCACAATCAATTTAGAAAGAAATTGTGGAATTCTTCTATTGTTACATTTTATACTTTGTAGCGCAGCATTGCCCCAGAATAAATGTGTCTTTGTCTAAATAAATAACATCAGTGTTCCTATTATTCCTATTCAGACTGCTGATTGGCTTAGTCCTATGATCATCCACCAATGGGCCAAATTCAAAAGACTCATTTTGCCAACAGCTAACAAGAGCATTGACATGTAGATTGGCAATAACCAGTGTCCGCAAGTACGAGACAGATTTAGGAAATATCCTTCTGAATAGAAGGGACAAAGCTGAGTGTCATGGAGTGAAGACTGAACACCGAGGACTGATTAGTCTACACTATACGAGATATCAGGGTGGTCACTCCCTAGCTGTTATGTTATATTACCCATTGATATAGCACCAACATGTTCTGCAGTGCTGTACAACGAGCCAGTCAAGTCAGTCGGTCTCTGCACCACAGGAGCTTACACTCTAATGTCCCTCCACAGTCACACATTATTATTACAGTATAATACATTTATACATATATACTGTAGCTCTGACATATACCGCAGTGCTGTACAGAGAATGCTGAGCCAGTCACATCAGTCAGAGCTTCTCCACCAGGTGGTGCTGTTTTTCAGGGTGCTGCTGGCTCACTCTGGTTTGCTCTCAGTTGGAGGAAACACCAAGCCTGTCCTGCAGGCTTCTCCCCCAACCACCATGCAATGGGTGGGAGGAGACGAAGGTGGAAGCCTTCCAGAGGCACTGAGGCCTACTCCATGTGCTAAAGCTGCAGTGGATCCTGGGCCTGTCCCTATGCAAGGAGAGTCCTTACCAGTCTTCCAGGATAAAGTGGTGAACAGACTTCCCCGCATTGCTAAGGAGGAACAGAAACTTGCTGTCATGAAGATCGCAGGAAAAAGAAACCCCTGCACAGTAAGAGGGAAGTCTCCAAGCTGAAGTCTCTGGAAGAGGCATTGAAAAAGCAGGAGAAGTTGGTCGCCTCTCTGAAGGAGAGCAGTGGTGTGTTCAGAGAAAAGTGTGACAATGAGGAGAGATTCCAACAGATGAAGGAAAGTGCCTGTGCCAGTACCAGCCAGAGGGTGGATGCCAGAGCAACGGCGACAGTATGGATGTGGGGTAAGGAAATAGCTTCACATGGTGGCCCCAGTACTACCCCTGTCTCAGGATTTGTCATGTCTGAGTCAGTATCTGCCCCTCTTCCCAACAGCCTGGGTTATCTCAGGAGGAGGTTGAGGGAAATGGTGGATTGATGCATACCATTACAGAAATGGAATCTCCCTTGAGTGGCACCGACTCATCAGACGAGGATCTTATTAAGAGTGCTTGCTGAAAATCTCTCTCAGTGTGTGGAGGACTTTCCTGATATTGCACCTGCCAGCAGATCTTTGCAATCAGCAGGGAATGCAGGATTAGCTGGCCGAGAGGAGTCCCACATGGACACTAACAGTGCACAGCAGGAATGTTGCATGAACATTGAAACTGCAGGGCAGGAGGGCCGTAAGAACACTGAAGCAGCTGGTGTTTTTTCTAAACAGAAGACTTTACTTGATGATGGGACTGCTGGTATCTGTGGTACTTCTGGGACTATGGTGAGAGAGACTGTTGTGCTGGAGGGGAGGAGGGAGGGTCAAGTGGTGGGCAATTTACCAAACCAGATTGCAGAGGTTCCTATGCAGCCAGTTAATATTCCTACGCAACCAGTTAATGTTTCATCTGTCCCAGTTAGGAATTATGCTAAGGCTGTGTCGTAACAAAGTAATGCTGCAGGTGGTTTAAGGGAGCCAGTTGTGTGACTTTCACCTAACGCACTTCTTCCATTATACTCAGGAATGTGGTACAGCTCAGGTGGGAAGGAGGAGGTATTCCACCTATCAGGAGGGTAGTTGTGGATAGGATCCTAGCCATGGAATTTAAGGCAAAGGATATTTTTGCTCTTATCAGTCCGGCTGGTTCCTTTGAATATAATTTGTCATTTGTGCATCCAGAATCGCTGGATATGTTTTGAGAGCGGTTTGAGCATGTATATAGGGGCCAGCCGGACTGGAAGGGGCTTGTCCCCAAAGTTGTCTCCAGACAGCCCTTGATTAAGAATGTGACTATCCTGACCAGGAATGAGTCTATACCCCCTGAGGATTTATGGGTCTGGTTGAGAAGGTTTGGTGAAACGTTATGTGTCCCCTAAAAAAGATTGTAGAAGATAGAGGAATCTGGATAGGTGGGTGGTCAGTGTCAATGAGGTTGAGTGTGTGTGGGAATGTGGTCCAGCAATTGCCCTCCTCTGCCTTTATTGGTAGAGATAGGATTACCATCTTCTACCCTGGTCAACCAAAGCTGTGCCATAAATGTGCAGTTAAGGGACATTTCTCCTCTAAATGTCCAGAACAGAAGTGTTCTTTGTGCCAGGAACTGGGGCATCTGGTATGGGACTGTAACATCATAAAATGTAACCTACAGTATGTGATAAGGTTAGTCACCCTTATAGCTGGTGCCCTGAGGCTTTGCACAATAAGCCAGACTTGGTGGAGGAATTTTTCCATCTGGATAGAGAAGAGTCTGGGTTGGCAGAGGTTGTACCAGGGCATCCTAGTGTCTTTGCCCCATCAGAATCTGTGTCTGTGAGGCCCTCTGTGGTGTCAGTGTCCCCCCAGTCTGTGGTTCCCCAGTCAGTGTCAGAAAGTTTGGTTGTCAAGTTGTGTCTGCACCTATTGTTTCTCCTAGTGGAGTGAAGGCAGTGGAGGGTGATGGACCAGCGTGTATGGTGGTGCCAACCCCTCCTCCTCGGCGTGGCAGTAATGCGTCTGGAGGTCGGCAGACACAGCGGAGGGAGTGAGGGATAGATTGGATGATGGTGGAGGGGGAGGTGGAAAGGGAATCAGAGTGGCTGGTGCAGAATGCGGGAGTGAATGATGTGGGGGGAGGGGTGAATGATATGGGGGGTTTTGGAATTGCATTCTGATGGCGATTGAAATGTTTCTTAGCCTGGATTGTGTTTAACCCCTTCCCGCCGAGCGTACGCAGATGTGCGTACTCGGCTTCCGGGGGGTATACCGGGATGATGCCCGCACCTGCATCATCCCGGTACCGTTTTTTTCAGCGGGCGATTGGCTTTCCAGCCATAACAACCGAAGCGGCTAAAAGCCTCTCGGCTGTTATGCCAGAGGAGCTGGAGGGGACATCCCCCCCTCCCGCCGCCTTCCGCCGCTGTTACCGGTGCTCCCGCTCAATCGGGAGCACTGATTCCACATCCGAGGCCGACGGCTGCTGGGGAGGAACTGGAACGAAGCCATAATTGGCTTCATTCCAGTATCCTAATAGTAAACATGGAAGCGACGTCATGACGTCACTGCCCGTTTACTCGGCTGCCAATGGCGCCGGTTTTAAAAAGATATACGGTATTCAGAATCGCCGTTTTCGACGATCTGAATACATTGAAGTGTAAAGGAGGGGTGGGGGGTCTTTTAGACCCCCGATCCCTCCATAAAGAGTACCTGTCACCACCTATTACTGTCACAAGGGATGTTTACATTCCTTGTGACAGCAATAAAAGTGACCAATTATTTATTTATTTTTTTAAAACAATTTATTCATTTTCAAATAAATAAAATAAAAATAAAAAATAATTTTTTTTTAAAGCACCCGCCGTCCCCGCGAGCTCGCGAAGCAAAGAAAACGCATACGGAAGTCGTGCCCGCATATGTAAACGGTGTTCAAATCACACATGTGAGGTATCGCCGCGATCGTCAGAGCGAGATCAATAATTATAGCACTAGAACTCTTCTGTAACTCTAACCTGGTAACCGGAATTTTTTTTTAAAGCGTCGCCTATTGAGATTTTTAGGTACCGTAGTTTGTCGTCATTCCACGAGTGCGTGCGATTATAAAGTGTGACATGTTTGGTATCTATTTACTCGGCGTAACATTATCTTTCACATTATGCAAAAAAAATTGGGCTAATTTTATTGTTTAGTTTTTTTAAAATTCATGAAAGGGTCCCTTTCCCCAAAAAGTTGCGTTTAAAACACCGCTGCGCAAATACCGCGTGACATAAAATATTGCAACAATCGCAGTTTTATTCTCTAGATTCTCTGCTAAAAAAAATATATACAGTGGTGTGAAAAAGTGTTTGCCCCCTTCCTCATTTCCTGTTCCTTTGCATGTTTGTCACACTTAAGTGTTTCGGAACATCAAACCAATTTAAACAATAGTCAAGGACAACACAAGTAAACACAAAATGCAATTTGTAAATGAAGGTGTTTATTATTAAAGGTGAAAAAAAATCCAAACCATCATGGCCCTGTGTGAAAAAGTGATTGCCCCCCTTGTTAAAACATACTATAACTGTGGTTGTCCACACCTGAGTTCAATTTCTCTAGCCACACCCAGGCCTGATTATTGCCACACCTGTTCACAATCAAGGCATCACTTAAATAGGAGCTGCTTGACACAGTAAGGTCCACCAGAAGATCCTTAAAAGCTACACATCATGCCGAGACCCAAAGAAATTCAGGAACAATTGAGAAAGAAAGTAATTGAGATCTATCAGTCTGGAAAGGGTTATAAAGCCATTTCCAAAGCTTTGGGAATCCAGCGAACCACAGTGAGAGCCATTATCCACAAATGGCGAAGACATGGAACAGTGGTGAACCTTCCCAGGAGTGGCCGGCCGCCCAAAATTACCCCAAGAGCGCAGCGACGACTCATCCAAGAGGTCACAAAAGACCCCACAACAACGTCCAAGGAACTGCAGGCCTCACTTGCCTCAGTTAAGGTCAGCGTTCATGCCTCCACCATCAGGAAAAGACTGGGCAAAAATGGCCTGCATGGCAGAGTTCCAAGGAGAAAACCCCTGCTGAGCAAAAAGAACATCAAAGCTCGTCTCAATTTCTCCACAACACATCTTGATGATCCCCAAGACTTTTGGGACAACATTCTGTGGACCGATGAGACAAAAGTGGAACTCTTTGGAAGATGTGTGTCCAAGTATATCTGGCGTAGAAGGAACACTGCATTTCATAAAAAGAACATTATACCAACAGTAAAATATGGTGGTGGTAGTGTGATGGTCTGGGGCTGTTTTGCTGCTTCAGGACCTGGAAGACTTGCCGTGATAAAAGGAACTATGAATTCTGCTGTCTACCAAGAGATCCTGAAGGAGAATGTCCGACCATCTGTTCGTGTACTCAAGCTGAAACCAACTTGGGTTCTGCAGCAGGACAATAATCCTAAACACACCAGCAAGTCCACCACCGAATGGCTGAAGAAAAACAAAATGAAGACTTTGGAGTGGCCTAGCCAAAGTCCTGACCTGAATCCTATTGAGGTGTTGTGGTATGACCTTAAAAAGGCTGTTCATGCTCGAAAACCCTCTAATGTAACTGAATTAGGACAATTCTGCAAAGATGAGTGGGCCAAAATTCCTCCAGGACGCTGTAAAAGCCTCATTGCACGTTATCGCAAACGCTTGGTTGCAGTTGTTGCTGCTAAGGGTGGCCCAACCAGTTATTAGGTTTAGGGGGCAATCACTTTTTCACACAGGGCCATGATGGTTTGGATTTTTTTTCACCTTTAATAATAAACACCTTCATTTACAAATTGCATTTTGTGTTTACTTGTGTTGTCCTTGACTATTGTTTAAATTGGTTTGATGTTCCGAAACACTTAAGTGTGACAAACATGCAAAGGAACAGGAAATGAGGAAGGGGGCAAACACTTTTTCACACCACTGTATAATGTTTGGGGGTTCCAAGTAATTTTCTAGAAAAAAATATGGATTTTAGCTTGTAAACACCAAATGTCAAAAATAGGCTTAGTCATGAAAGGGTTATTATTGAATATTTTTGTAAGGACATTCATTGTATTAGCGGAGTTCCGATGGCTGACCATTGTGAGAGCGCCAAGAAATCCATCAAACGATGCCCGTAGCTTCTTAACTAAAAAATAAATTCTCTTTTGATTTTCCTGGTGTGACAATCGCTGTGGCGGGACGCAGAAGCAGCCCCATCCATCTCCATCCTCGGGAGCGATCGTAGGAGGGTGTCACCAGTACGGTGCGGACGCTCCAATCAATCTCACCCTGATACACTGACACATTTCTATACATTCTAACAATAATCGGTGTCTCTTAATGAAGAACGTCCCCCCCCCCCCCCCGTCTGTCTAGTTTAGCAGCTGAGATGGGACTGGGGGTGTCAGTATAAAGCTGGCCATACACCAAACAATTTTTTTATTCAGTTTCCTTTAGATTTACCTTCAACTGTGTAGTACAAGGTCCTGTCTTATTGCACACAAATTGAAAGTGTTTAGATTTGACCTCATATTATATGGTTTTGGTAAATCTAAAAGGAAATCTATAGAAGAAAATTGTATAATGTATGACCAGCATAACTCAGGGAAATAGGAAATTAAACAGGTGGTAGTTGCATTTTTTTTTTCTTTTTATGTTACACGATAATTGTTTATCAAATGCATAGTGTAAAAAAAAAAAAAAAAAAAACACAACTAAAAATAATTTTAGTATAAACAAACACAACATAATATCCATTATTTTTTTTTTTTGGTAACATATTAACCACCTCAATACCGGGGGGCACTTTCACCCTTTTTCCTGCCCAGGCCAAATTTTCAGCTTTCAGCGCTGTCACACTTTGAATGACAATTTTATTTATTTTAGTTTATTTTTTAAGACAGAGCTTTCTTTTGGTGGCATTAAATCATCACTGTTATATTTTAATTTTTTGCTAAACAAAAAAAAAGACCACATTTAAAAAAAAAATATTTTTTTTTAGTTTCTGTTATAAAACTACAAATAAGTAATTTTTCTCCTTCACTGATGGGCACTGATATGAGGCACTGATATGAGGCACTGATATGAGGCACTGATATGAGGCACTGATAGGCAGCACTGATATGAGGCATTGATATGAGGCACTGATAGGCAGCACTGATAGGCAGCACTGATATGAGGCACTGATAGGCAGCACTGATATGAGGGACTGATAGGCAGCACTGATAGGCAGCACTGATATGAGGCACTGATAGGCAGCACTGATATGAGGCACTGATAGGCAGCACTGATATGAGGGACTGATAGGCAGCACTGATATGAGGCACTGATAGGCAGCACTGATGGGCACTGATGGGCAGCAGTGACAGGCACTGGTAGGCTGCACTGACGGGCAGCAGGACACTGATGGGCACTGATAGGCTGCACTGATGAGGAGGCGCTGACATGAGGCACTAATGGGGCACTGATAGGCAGCAGTGGTGGACACTGATAGCAGTGGAGGCTTCATAAAAGGTGAACTGCTAGCGCAAACCATTGTGCTTGCAGTGCACCCAGGTGTGTTAGCAAAGCAAATGAATATTTGCTTTACTAACACAGAACCGCCTCTCAGCCAATCAGGAGGCCCGGGTGTACTACCAGGCAACTGATTGGCTGAAGGTAGAGGCAAAAATAGAGGCGATCCCATTGGCCACCGTGCAGAACAGGAAGAAGACACGCACGGAGGATACAGTAGCCATCGCTGCGCTATCAGTCCCACAGCTCACCGCCTGTCCTGCTGCCTGACCCACCACCACGATGGGGTAAGTTCCGGCAGACAGTGGGTGGGCGGGGGGGGGGGGGGGGGGCACAGTGGCTGCATATTATGGGCACAAGGGCTGCAATTGATGGGGCACAGTTGGCTGCATTTGAGCACAGAGACTGCATATTAGATATGTGCGCCGTCAATAAATTTGTTTTGTTCCGTCCCGTTTCATATTAGCCGTTAATTCATATTTCGTGTCAGAAATTCAATTTGGATTTGTACGAAATACGAATTTTCATTAGGTTTGTTAACTTTTCGTAACAATTACAAACATTCGTTATGATGAATTTATCATTATGAGCGGCTCCCACCCTCCCTGTGCTGTGCTCATTATGAGGGGCTCCCACCATCCCTGTGCTGTGCTCATTATGAGGGGCTTCCACCATCTCTGTGCTCATTATGAGGGGCTCCCACCATCCCTGTGCTGTGCCTATTATGAGGTGTTCCCACCATTCCTATGCTGTGCCCATTATGAGGGGCTCCCACCATTCCTGAGCTGTGCTCATTATGAGGGGCTCCCACCATCCCTGTGCTGTGCTCATTATGAGGGTTCCCACCCTCCCTGTGCTGTACCCATTATGAAGGGCTCCCATCATCCCTGTGCTGTGCTCATTATGAGGGGCTCCCACCATCCCTGTGCTGTGCTCATTATGAGGGGCTCCCACCATCCCTGTGCTGATTATGAGGGGATCCCACCATCCCTGTGCTGTGCCCATTATCAGGGGCTCCCACCGTCCCTGTGCTGTGCTCATTATGAGGGTCTCCCACCATCCCTCTGCTGTGCTCATTATGAGGGGCTCCCACCATCCCTGTGCTGTGCTCATTATGAGGGGCTACCACCATCCCTGTGCTGTGATGACTTCCTGGGTTTTTAACGTCAAAATCACGCATGCTCAGATTCAACTACGAGACAGAAGCTATTGGCTACTGGCTATTGAACTTCCTTTTTCTAGTCACGTCGTACGTGCTGTACGTCATCACGTTATAAACGATCGGAATTTGATGTGACCGTGTGTAGGCAAGACAGCTTGAGCCGAATTCCGTCGGAATTCCGTCGGGAAAACCATCAGAGCTTTTTCCGACGGAATTCCGACGGAATTCGGCTCAAGCTGTCTTGCCTACACACGGTCACATCAAATTCCGATCGTTTATAACGCGGTGACGTACAACACGTACGACGTGACTAGAAAAAGGAACTTCAATAGCCAGTAGCCAATAGCTTCCGTCTCGTAGTTGAATCTGAGCATGCGTGATTTTTGGCGTGTCGGAATTGCATACACACGGAATTTCTGATAGAAAGTTTTTTCCGTCGGGAAAATTGAGAACATGTTATCAATTTTTGGCTGGCGGAAATTCGGACAGCTAAATTCAGATAGAGCATATACACGGTTTCATTTTCAGATGAAAAGCTCTCATCAGTCTTTTTCTGGTCTTTTTTCGATCGTGTGTACGCGGCATTAGTTATTCGAAAATTCAGAAATTGAAAAATCAGAAAGAAAATCCAAAAATTCAAAAGAATATCGAACTAACTATTAAATTATAGAAATTGTAATTTCCTTTCAAATTTGGCTGTTGGCGAACTAATTTATCCGAAGTTACGAATTATCTGAAATAACGAATGCTGCATCTAAACAAATGGAACTGAACAAATTAATAATAAATAACAATAATAAAAAGTTTTTATTATTATTATTATTATTTTTTATTATCAATTTGTTACGTTCCATTCGTTTAGATGCGGCATACGTTATTTCAGATAATTCATAACTTCAGATAAATTAGCTTTCTTTAAACTGGTATTAAATTAGTATTCATTCATTACGTTAATTAACAGCTAAATTGAAAGGAAATTCCAATACCTATAATTTAATAGTTGCTAATAGTTAAGTTATTATTAGTCATTATTTCAGATTTTCACATTTTCGGGTTTTTGGATTTTCGAACTTAGAATTTAGAATTAGAATTTTCTAATTTACAAATATTTGAATATTCAAATTTTCCAATTTGCAAATTTACAAATTTACAAATTTACAAATTTTCGACTATTCGAATTTACAAAGATTCCGGAAAATTTGGATACTTCCCAATAAAAAATTTGTCGAAATTTGTTAAAAAACAAATTCGGAACAAAACAAATTGCACATGTTTAACCACTTGCAGACCGAACCATTTTGCTGGTCAAAGACCAGACCACTTTTTGCGATTCGGCACTCCGTCGCTTTAACTGACAATTGCGCGGTCGTGCGACGTGGCTCACAAACAAAATTGACGTCCTTTTTTTCCCACAAATAGAGCTTTCTTTTGGTGGTATTTGATCACCCCTGCGGTTTTTATTTTTTGCGCTATGAACAAAAATAGAGCGACAATTTTGAAAAAAACACATTATTTTTTAATTTTTGTTATAATAAATATCCCCCAAAAATATCTAAAAAACATTTTTTTACCTCAGTTTAGGCCGATACGAATTCTTCTACATATTTTTGGTAAAAAAATCGCAATAAGCGATTATTGATTGGTTTGCGCAAAAGTTATAGCGTTTACAAAATAGAGGATAGTTTTATAGCATTTTTATTAATAATTTTTTATGATTTTTTTTTTTTTACTAGTAATGGCGACGATCTGTGATTTTTATTGTGACTGCGACATTGTGGGGGACCCATCGGACATTTTTGACACATTTTTGGGACCATTGTCATTTATACAGTAATCACTGCTATATAAATGCAGTGATTTCTGTGTAAATGACACTGGCAGTGAAAGGGTTAACCAGTGGGTGGCAGTGTAGGGGTTAAGTGTTCCTAGGGGTGTGTTACTAACTGTGGAGGGGTTGGGCTTTCATTTAGTGTACACTGATCTCTGCTCCAATCACATGGAGCAGAGATCAGCGTCACTAGTTGCTAGGCAGAATGGAGAAATGTTGTTTACACAGCATTTCCTCCATTCGGCCGCTCCATGAGATGATCGCGGGGATGCCCGCGGCGATCGAGTCCGCGGGTCCCGCGACCGGACTCACGGGGGTCCCGACCAGCGCGGGAGCGCGCCGCTGGCGGCGCGCTCCCGATGGCAGGGCGGCATCGAATATTGGACATACCTGTACGCCAATATGCCTGCCCGTGCCATTCTGTCGACGTACATCGTCGTGCGCTGGTCGGGAAGTGGTTAATATACAGATTGCGGGCAGGAAGCAGTTAATGCAGACTTTGTATATATACAAATATATATCATCTGCTCTGATATAGCGGATATGGTCTTCTGTGAAATGCGTTCACCTTGACTCTTCCAATACTGGAATGTACATCAACAAAAAAGCGAATGTAAAAACATCACTGTACGTTTGTTGGAGACAAAGGCTGAGTTGAGTCAGAGTTTATATGACTCTATACTTGTATGAATAGAACGAAAGATTTGCAGCTTTTATCATTGTCCTTTTTTATATAAAGTCATTGTTTTCATTAATTCATGAATAGAAGAAAGCGTTCTTAACGTTTTACAAATTTTATCTGATGAAACAAATCAAAATGAACGCTCGAGTGTGGCTCTAAACAATCTATACAAGGATATAAAACAATAAAAAAAAAAAAAAAAAAAAAGAGTATAATGTCCTCTATAAGTTAATCTCTTATACCTCAGCCTGCTGCTGATGGAGTGCCAACGATGAAACGCGTTGGAAATCTATACAAGGATATGAAACAATGTAAAAAAAAAAAGTTTAATGTCTTCTTATAAGTAAATCCCTTATACCTCATCCTGCTGCTGATGGAGTGCCAACGATGAAACGCGTTGGCCGAGACCAATAGGAACACTTTATCATGTCACACTGATAAGAGGTCTGCAGAGAATTCCGTAGGTAATGCCAATTTTTTGTGGAAAAAAGAATTTGAATGCAAAAAAACGAACTAAAAAACATTAAATATAACCCACATTTTTGGTAAAATATAAAAGGTGATGTTATGGCGAGTAAATAGATAACCAACATGGCATCTTATCGCGCGCGCTCGTGGAATGGCGACAATCTATGATACTTAAAAAGAATCTCCATAGGCGACACTTCAACCTTTTTACAGGTTACCTGTTTAGAGTTGCACAGGATTTGTAGTGCTAGAATTATCGCTCTCACTCTAACATTTGCGGCGATACCTCACATGCGTGGTGCGAATGTCTTTTACATATGTGTGTGTGCGTCTTACGTATTACAATCGCTTCTGCGAGCGAGCACAGAGGGATTTCAATTAATTTTTTTTTTTTTGCGCTGTCCCTTTTAATTGTTTTTTTTTTATCACTTTTATTCTTATTACAAGGAATGTAAACATCATTTGAAATAAAAATAATAGATGACAGGCCCTCTTTATGGAGAGATATGTGGTCTATAAGACCCCAAATTTCTCCTCTACCTTTGAAAAAGATAATAAAAAAAAAATTTGATCTTTTGCTACAAAGGGGGGAAAAAAATGTACTTCCTCCCTAGACCGGAAGTGACGTCATGATGTTGCTCTGTAGATCATAGAGGTGATCAGAGACCATCTATTCTCTATTCCCCTCTATCACGCGTCAGATTGTTTCCTGGGCTCGCTGCTAAGAACAGTAAGCCCAAGAAACACTGAAGAGCGTTTGGGGGCGACCCCCCAAAAGTGACCCAGCGGCTCAGATTGCCTTCATTAGAAAGAGAATCGCTGGCTGATGCGCAGTCATTTGGTGGAGGGGGGATTATGGTGTGGGGGGTTGTTTTTCAGGGGTTGGGTTTGGCCTCTTAGTTCTAGTGAAGGGAACTCTTAAGGCGTCAGCATACCAAGACATTGTGGACAATTTCATGCTCCCAAATTTGAGGGAACAGTTTGCGGATGGCCCCTTCCTTTTTCCAACATGACTGCGCACCAGTGCACAAAAGTAAGGTCCATAAAGACATGGATGAGCGAGTTTGGGGTGTCGGAACTTGACTGGCCTGCACAGAGCCCTGACCTCAAGCCGATACAACACCTTCAGGATGAATTAGACACTGTTGAGCCAGGCCTACTCGTCCAACATCAGTGCCTGACCTCACAAATGCTCTTCTGGAAGAATGGTCAAACATTCCCATAGACACATCTCCTAAACCTTGTGGACGGCCTTCCCAGAAGAGTTGAAGCTGTTATAGCCAGGGCCGTCTTTAATATTGATTGGACCCTGGGCAAAACTTTTCTTTTCTCCCCCCCCCCCCTATACAATAAATAGCAGCTAGACTCAAAATCAGTTTACTGAATCAGATCAAGCAGCAATTGCGATTGGTTGCCAGAGGTTACAGTGTATCATTACCAGGGCTGGACTGGGACAAAAATTTGGCCCTGGACTTCATCATGGCCGGCCCACTTTAATTTTGAGTGTCTCCATCAGCACTTCCCCTTACATCAGAGTGTCCTCCCTCTCCTCCCACGTGTACTCACAGTTTTGAAGGCAGCTTCTCGTTCCTCTCTCCAGTCATGTGATACGTGACAAGTGATAAAGGGAGAGAGGATGGAACATCTGCCAGCTGTCTATCTCCCTCTGCAGGCTGGAGGGAGCAGAAAGCCTAATGCTTTCTCCAGCAAGTGACGGAGCTGCTACTCCTAACAGGAGTGAAATTGCAATCACTCACTGTCAGAGAGGAGCGGCTCCAGGACTGCACCTGACCGGCCCACTGAGCCATCGGCCCACCGGGAAACTCCCTGTAGTCCCAATGGCCAGTACATGCCTGATCATTACAGCTCACTGATTAGTTGCTAGTGGTTACAGCACATGATTTCTGCTTGTTGATTGGTTGCTAGAGATTACTGTGGATATGACCTCAGGGGGGCATAACATACATATCAATGATGCCGGCTGCCGATATTTACATATGAATGCTGCCACTATTTACATACGAATGCCGATAATTGACATGTAAACACAAGGTCTGCAGGTGAGTCATCTGTACACAATAATAGGGCAGGGCTGGGCAGCATTAGTAGCAGCACTTCACACTGAGCTATTGGGACACAGCACAGGACTAAAACTTCCAGGGACGAGGGAATTTAAACCAAGATAGTTGTCAAGAATGAGGCAGCTGCTTTGGGCCCCACAACAATGACAGGGCCCAGGGCAGCTGCCCCTTTTGCCCTGCCTTAAAAACGGCCCTGGTTATAGCTACAAAGGGTGGGCCAACTCAATGTGGAACCCTACGGACTAAGACTGGGACGCCATTAAAGGTCATGTGCGCGTGAAGGCTGGTGTCCCAATACTTTTGGCAATATAGTGTATATTCATATTGCGGTTGGGTGGTGGTTATACTATAACTCTGGTTCCTTTGTGTTCCGTTGTGAACATCTACGAGTAGGACTCTCCTAACCCTCCAGCATTGGGTTTTCCTTTTCAGAATTTTTGGTCTTCTTTCATTTTATATTGAATAAAACCATAAGATGTTATTGTGTCCACAATGCACCTGTACAATGTGCAATGGATTGTAATTATAGCTCTGACCTTTTATCTTTTATTCTTCTAAACTTTTCAACAAAAATTAAAGCTTAAAAAATAAAAAACCCCTCTCTGTTTTGTAGAGCGTGCTCGGTGGAAATGATCAAGTGTTTTTGACCTTTTCTTTAAGAGGAACAACTCATCTGGTGAGTGTGTTTTTTTTAAAAGATGGTGGAATACACAGAGTACCGCACCGAAGAGAGAGAGAGAGAGTGGCTCCTATTATGCAGGAGGATGCCGATAATGGATTCTGCGTAGGCGGTGGCCCCCGTGTGCTACATTTACATTTTATACAACAAAGGCTGCCCGATACATGGAAATTTTATCATTGACGTTCGATAGGATGGTGTTTTTTGGTTTATTGTCAGATGTCATTATTATACTTTTTTATTTATTTTATATCCTGTTTATGTCTAGAGCATCCCTTCTAGGGATGGGCCGAACAACCCCCTGTTCGGTTCGCACCAGAACTTACGGCACATCGGGAAAGTTCAGAACCGAATAACGAACCCCATTGGAGTCTATGGGACCCGAACGTGAAAAATCAAAGGTGCTCATTTTGAAGGCTTATATGCAAGTTATTGGGCATACAATGGTTATGGGGGTCCGGGGTACTGCCCTGGGGGACATGTATCAATGAAAAAAAGTTTGTAAAAAACTAATTTTTTTTTTCAAATGAGCAGGGATTTATTGATGCTTGAAGTATAAAAATGAAAAATTGCTTTTATTATACTGCCTGGGGTGTCCCCTTAGTCCACCTGTAAAGTGGCGCATCTGTACGATGTATAGAACATGCTACAGCAATAAATGCATTTTAAAAGCTCAAAAAAATGAAATTTTCCCTGCAAGCTTTCATCATTTTGTTAGCAACGGCTTGGGGAGCCAGTCTGTATGATGAGGCTACAACGTAGTGCACGGGGAACAAGATTATAGTTTTTTTTTTGGATAAATTCAGATTTCTCTACCATGGACTTTGGATTTCTACTTCTGTAATGGGTGCGGAAAAATTGTTCTTGAGGTGTCGGTGGCGCCTTCACACCGTAAGCGGTACTCTTGATGAAAGCAAGAATTGGCCTTGCTGTCAAAAATTGAAATGATATGCACCTGTCCAACAGGTGTCAAAATTGTTCTTTGGGTGTCGATGGCACCTTCACAACGTAACACTATAGAGCAGTGATTCTCAACCAGGGTTCCGTGGAATCCTAGGGTTCCTCCAGAGGTTGCTAGGGGTTCCTTCAGCATTGAGCAATTTCTGCCTCTCAGATAAGTTCCCACCGACACCACTGATCTTTTTAGCTAACTGTAAGGAGGTAATTCTTCCCAAAGCCCACAAGGGTAAGGACTAGTGATGGACGAACTTCCGACGGGACGTTTCCCGAACGCGGACCGCGAACGCGGCCAATAATTCGCGAACCGGAACGTTCGCGGCAGGCCCCATTGACTTCAATGGGAGGCGAACTTCGCAAACCTACAGGTCAAATTTGCAGCCACAAAATAATTAATAGCTGGGCAAACATAGTCCCACCACATGGCCAATGACATAACACATGTATGAGGTGAATCTGGGATCGACAACTACAAGCATTCTTTTTTTATATGGGAAATTGTTGTGACAATTCAGGACTGTGGAGCGCATGAAGGCAATGGAGGAGAGGGAAGGTCAGGGACCAGGGTAGGCAAAGAAGAGGGTGCAGGAGATGATCACTAGCAGCGTGACATACAGCAATGACACCTGCACCATGATAGAGTCATCTGACAGCAGCACCGTGATAAAGAGCACTGACATCAGCAGCGTGACATAAAGCACTCACACCAGCACCGTGATATACAGCACTGACAGCAGCACCGTGATAGAGAGCACTGACATCAGCAGAGTGACATAAAGCACTCACAACTGCACCGTGATATACAGCACTGACAGCAGCACCGTGATAGAGAGCACTGACATCAGCACCGTGACATAAAGCACTCACACCAGCACCGTGATATACAGCACTGACAGCAGCACCGTGATAGAGAGCACTGACATCAGCAGCGTGACATAAAGCACTCACACCAGCACCGTGATATACAGCACTGACAGCAGCACCGTGATAGAGAGCACTGACATCAGCAGCGTGACATAAAGCACTCACACCAGCACCATGATATACAGCACTGACAGCAGCACCGTGATAGAGAGCACTGACATCAGCACCGTGATATACAGCACTGACACCTGTACCGTAAGCAGCCCCAGGAGGAAGTCAGCATAGCACTGGGATGGTGGGAGCCCCTCATAATGAGCATATCACAGGGATGGTGGGAGCCCCTCATAATGAGTATAGCACAGGGATGGTGGGAGCCCCTCATAATAAGCAGCCCCAGGAGGATGTCAGCATAGCACAGGGATGGTGGGAGCCCCTCATAATAAGCAGCCCCAGGAGGATGTCAGCATAGCACAGGGATGGTGAGAGCCCCTCATAATAAGCAGCCCCAGGAGGATGTCAGCACAGCACAGGGATGGTGGGAGCCCCTCATAATGAGCATAGCACAGGGATGGTGAAAGCACCTAAAAATATGCACAGCAGAGGTACAGCCCCAGGAGGAAGTCAGCACAGCACAGGGATGGTGGGAGCCCCTCATAATAAGCAGCCCCAGTAGAAATATGACACCGCTCAACCTCTTCAAAGAGGAGGGTATGGGCATATATTACGGTGTGCTTTTTTTGGGACAAGGAAGTGAGCCAAATGAAGAAATAAGGTCTCTGTGCTCGATTAAAAGAATTGTTTATAGACATATACATGGTCTACTGGTCACATGTGTTGAATTCCTCAGAGATCCATGCCTCATTCATTTTTAGAAATGTGAGGTAATTAACACTGTCGTGAGCTAGGCGAGTACGCTTATCGGTCACGATCCCCCCTGCTACGCTAAACGTCCTTTCGGACAGGACACTGGATGAGGGGCAAGCCAACAGTTCGATTGCAAATTGGGCAAGCTCTGGCCAGAGGTCAAGCCTGCCCACCCAGTAGTCCAGGGGTTCATCACTCCTCAGAGCGTCCACATCGGCCGTTAACCCGATGTAGTCGGACACCTAACGGTCTAGGCGTTCCCTGATGCTGGATCCGGATGACACCTGTCGATGGGTCGGCTGAAAGAATGACCTCATATCCGAAGTCACCAACACATCTTCAAACCAGCCTCTTCTTGCAGGCGCTGTTGGATTGGTACCCGCAACTCCTTCTCTGGGAGTGGGAATTGCTCCTCTGCCAGCGCACGCAAAAGCAGAATGCAGCATTTCTCGAAGCAAGGCCTGGAAGTGCTGCATTCTGACAGCCCTCTGTGACGGCAGTAAGATTTCCGCCATTTTGTGTTTGTACCGGGGGTCTAAGTACGTTGCCACCCAGTACTGGTCCTTGACCCTTATGCTTTTTATACGGGGGTCCCTATTAAAACATTGGAGCATGAAGGCCCCCATTTGCACTAAAGTGGAAGCGGTGTGGTGGCCTGGCTCCTGCTCATCATCCAGGATAATGTCGTCCTCTTCATTCTCCTCTCCCCATCCACGCACAACAGGGATCCCAGAAAGGTTTAAAGCATGCTCTTCTTGCTCCTCCTCATCCGCCCCGGCACCATCCTCCTATGACCACCACTGCGGAAGGGCCTGCCTCTTCCTCTGCCTGTAATTTTTTAAATGACCCTGTGACAAAACTCTCAGTCCCTATACCGATGAAGGACTGCTGCAGTATAGGGCAGCGGTCAGCAGTAGTGCACATCAAACCCTATGTATTGTGGACCGATACCAGTCCTTATAGAATAGCAGACTGTACCTCACTCAACCCTATGTACTGTAGTACCCTATACCTTACTAGTCCTTATAAGGACCTTTGTGGACCAAGTAGGTTGTGTGTGACTGATTAGCAGACTGTACGTCAGCCCCTATACTGATGATGGACTGCTGCAGTATAGGGCAGCGGTCAGCAGTAGTGCACCTCAACCCTATGTATTGTGGACCGATACCAGTCCTTATAGAATAGCAGACTGTACCTCACTCAACCCTATGTACTGTAGCACCCTAGACAGACCAAGTTACCAGTCCTTATAAGGACTTTTGTGGACCAAATAGGTTGTGTGTGAGTGATTAGCAGTCCTTATAAGGAGCTTTGTGGAACAAGTGGGTTGTGAATGATTAGCAGACTGCAGCAGAAGGGCAGCAGTCAAGTATAATATTCTTTCTATATTTGGAAGAAAGAATATTATACGTGTACAAGCCTATTACCAGTCCTGAAAAGAACCTTTGTGGAACTAATAGTAACAGCTACTGTTTAAACTGACCCTCACTGCCTGACACACTGCTTCCTGCCTGTCCCTATATAAACTGACTAAACAGAGGCTACTGGAACAATAACTGGAATAGCACTTTTGTGGACCTGATAGTAACAGCTAATGACTAAACTGGCTGTCCCTGCAGCACACACCGTCCTGTCCCTTTCTCTAAACTGACAAAAGACACTCAGGCTGTTGCAACAATCACTAGCACAGCACTGCCTATCCTGAACTACACCTAACACCTATACCAGTCCTGAAAAGAACTTTTGTGTACCAAATAGCTAGCGATTTGGGTCACTGTAATCTCTCCCTGCTCCACACAGCAACCTCTCCCTATAGTGACAGAAGAAAGAATGTAAAATGGCCGCCGGATCGGGTGTATTTATAGGTTAGGGGGAATGTCCAAGTGTCCATGTGCTGTAATGTCTCAATTGGCTGTCCTGTACCCCATGATGGATGTGTCATCATAGGTCAAAAGAAGCGAAAAAAAGGGAAAAAACTGCGCTACGGAATACAAATGGTATTGAACGGAAGCTGCAATTCAAAATGTACACCAAGAATACACCAAACAGAAATAGAAAAAAGAAAGAACTGCGCTAACCACGAATACCCAAATGTGAGTAGGGTATGTATATGTGCCAGACCCACGATATGGGTCTTAGTGTCTTAATGTCTCCAAGACCACCTCCAAAGTATAATGCAAACCATATACAAATAAGTGCAATTTGAATACAAAAACAAACCATAAATACGTGTCAAGAGTGTGAGTTCCCCAAACACAATATGAGTAAATCAAACTCAGTGCATATACCTCTAGAAATGAAGAGTTAAAAAATAGAATAGAATATGAAAAAAAATATTTGAAATTTTTTTACATAAATGAAATATCAAGAAAAAAGATTATATTTAGAGACACCCTATATAATGTCCATATAGTCATATGTCAAAAAATAATAAAATGTCCATATAGTAAACAAACACCAGTGAAGTAAAGCTTCAAGTGGAGTGCAGCAGTGAAGGACAAACTTCAAACAGCTGAGTTATGAGTACACAAAATAAAATCTTCTCCAAAGATGTACTGTGCTTTTCCCAACACCGAATGAGTGAATTGGCTTCTTACCAGATCCAAGCGACCCCCCGTTACAGAGGGTCACCACAGGCGACAATAGTCAAAGGGTATCCGGATAGCGATTCCTCCTCAAGCGATCCTGAATCTTTCACGCGGTAGGGTTATGGCTGTTATTCCACATATCACTCCCAACTCAACGTGGTATCACATAGGGAAAAACATAGGCTCCAGATAGTGTAAAACCAAAAGACTTTAATTTGCAAAAACGAACGTATACACTTACATAAAAGACTTTAAAAGCAGGTTCAAAACAGAAGCGTGCACCGGCCGGATGCACGCCAACGCAGAGACCGACCCGTCCTTCCTGGTCCAAAAAGCACGAACACGACTGGGGTGACGTCGACACGTTCGCACCGCCCTACGCGTTTCGTAATAATTTACGTCGTCCAGGGGCACGGGCGGCGTGCGACGTCACCCCTTTTATAACCATCAACTTAACCAAGCCTCGCTTTGGGTCAGCGGCCATCTTAGATATCACTTAAGCATTAGGAATCAATGACCATGGGCCAAGCCTCACTATCAATCACGAACGTCAGATGTGCGTGTCTGCAACAAACGTCCTATTATTGTAGACCATACCTCGTTTCCATACGAACGTCATATGGTCATAAACCAAGCCTCACTTCCAGGTAATGACCCTATTGGACGAGAGACGTGGCAAATGCCCTCATTTTAAGATACCCTTCATATGTCCAGAAATAGGGCATAGTGTAGATCAAAAAGGAGGGTAAACTAGAGCAAAAAATCAATAAAATGAGAAATAGTGATAGATAATAATAGAATAAAACCAAAAAATAAAATAAAGTAAAATATCGCAAATTGGTATAAAGATACACCAAAAAAATTATGCGTTTCTTGATGTATTTGTATGTCCATCAAATTCAGTTAAAAACTGGGGCTACTGTAAACATATATTTCAAAAACCTTACTGACTCACGTTTTTCCCAGAGATTAGCCTAGGGCATCCCAAACAGATATTAAGGAATGCAATTAGCCGTGAGTCCCCACATCTAGAGGGCCGCCAAACCCAAAGCCAGGCCTGCCATCCAAAAGGGGCCAAAAAAGGAGAAAAACAGGGATATGTTCTACAATAATACATACCAAAATAAAACAGCAAGAAAAAAGTACAGTAAAATGGTATTTCACAGAAACTGATACAAGAGCCATGGTAGAGAAGCATTATATCAGACAGGTCACCTCAAGAGTTATTAATAAAGGCATTTACATCGGTGTCCACATTAAGGCCAAACGGAACATATGTTTTTAATTTATGAATCCAGGCCATTTCGAGCTTGGATATTTCCCTAACCAGGGACCCTCCCCTCCAGTGGGGCCTATATTTGTCTAAACCGACAAATAGGGTGCCTGATGGGTCTCTCTTATGTGTCTGGTCATAGTGTCTGGACACAGGGTGTTTATCAAACCCACGTCTGATGTTGCCTATGTGTTCGTTCAACCTGACGCGGAGTGCCCTCTTGGTCCGCCCTATATACTGGAGGCCGCAAGGGCACTGTAAAAGGTAAACCACAGCCTCCTTTGGGAAGGAACAGAGCCAGATTTGCGGTCGTTCATGGATAGTTTAAATGAAAACAACAGAGGGATCAAATTTAGTTTTGAGGCCAGCCAGGATGAGGTCAATTTCCTTGATCTCAATATCAGGAGGGTTGGAAATGAGTTCATCCCATCCACATATTTTAAATCCACCGATAGGAACTCGTATATCCCTACCGATAGTTGCCACTTTCAATCTTGGCTAAAAGCTGTTCCCCTGGGGCAATTTTTACGCCTCAGACGGAACTGTTCGGACATTGTAAAATATGATGAACAGGCAGCGATTTTGGCAGGTAGATTTCTGGAAAAGGGATATGATCCCGTTTCCCTTGATGCAACCATGAAGACTGCCCGGACTAGAGATAGATCTTCACTACTGGCAGATAGACAAAGTGCTAGGGCTTACATACAGGGTGGTGTACCGTTTGTTACGACTTTCTCAGTCCAACATCGCGGTGTAAGAAATTTGATTCAAAAGCATTGGCACTTACTCACTAGTGACCATGTTTTGAACCCAATTCTACCTGTTAAATCCCAAATAATTTTTAAAGGGGCCTCTTCACTGGGAAACAAGATTGCCTCCAGTGTACAAGACCCGCCTAGGGCCAATAGGTGCTTCTTTCAAAATCGAATTGGTTACTATAAATGTAAGAACTGTCAGGATTGTGCCCTGAATTTACATAGGGGCACTAAGATTTCTAGCATTGCATCTTCAAGCACCTCTAGAACATACGAAATAGAGTCTTTCATTACTTGCTCTTCGGAGGCTGTGGTTTACCTTTTACAGTGCCCTTGCGGCCTCCAGTATATAGGGCGGACCAAGAGGGCACTCCGCGTCAGGTTGAACGAACACATAGGCAACATCAGACGTGGGTTTGATAAACACCCTGTGTCCAGACACTATGACCAGACACATAAGAGAGACCCATCAGGCACCCTATTTGTCGGTTTAGACAAATATAGGCCCCACTGGAGGGGAGGGTCCCTGGTTAGGGAAATATCCAAGCTCGAAATGGCCTGGATTCATAAATTAAAAACATATGTTCCGTTTGGCCTTAATGTGGACACCGATGTAAATGCCTTTATTAATAACTCTTGAGGTGACCTGTCTGATATAATGCTTCTCTACCATGGCTCTTGTATCAGTTTCTGTGAAATACCATTTTACTGTACTTTTTTCTTGCTGTTTTATTTTGGTATGTATTATTGTAGAACATATCCCTGTTTTTCTCCTTTTCTGGCCCCTTTTGGATGGCAGGCCTGGCTTTGGGTTTGGCGGCCCTCTAGATGTGGGGACTCACGGCTAATTGCATTCCTTGATATCTGTTTGGGATGCCCTAGGCTAATCTCTGGGAAAAACGTGAGTCAGTAAGGTTTTTGAAATATATGTTTACAGTAGCCCCAGTTTTTAACTGAATTTGATGGACATACAAATACATCAAGAAACGCATAATTTTTTTGGTGTATCTTTATACCAATTTGCGATATTTTACTTTATTTTATTTTTTGGTTTTATTCTATTATTATCTATCACTAT
Organism: Lithobates pipiens; assembly: GCF_037356315.1. NCBI lineage: Eukaryota > Metazoa > Chordata > Amphibia > Anura > Ranidae > Lithobates > Lithobates pipiens. The sequence goes on from NW_027507758.1 coordinate 647,802,718, forward strand.
TTCTCATTTTATTGATTTTTTGCTCTAGTTTACCCTCCTTTTTGATCTACACTATGCCCTATTTCTGGACATATGAAGGGTATCTTAAAATGAGGGCATTTGCCACGTCTCTCGTCCAATAGGGTCATTACCTGGAAGTGAGGCTTGGTTTATGACCATATGACGTTCGTATGGAAACGAGGTATGGTCTACAATCATAGGACGTTCGTTGCAGACACGCACATCTGACGTTCGTGATTGATAGTGAGGCTTGGCCCATGGTCATTGATTCCTAATGCTTAAGTGATATCTAAGATGGCCGCTGACCCAAAGCGAGGCTTGGTTAAGTTGATGGTTATAAAAGGGGTGACGTCGCACGCCGCCCGTGCCCCTGGACGACGTAAATTATTACGAAACGCGTAGGGCGGTGCGAACGTGTCGACGTCACCCCAGTCGTGTTCGTGCTTTTTGGACCAGGAAGGACGGGTCGGTCTCTGCGTTGGCGTGCATCCGGCCGGTGCACGCTTCTGTTTTGAACCTGCTTTTAAAGTCTTTTATGTAAGTGTATACGTTCGTTTTTGCAAATTAAAGTCTTTTGGTTTTACACTATCTGGAGCCTATGTTTTTCCCTATGTGATACCACGTTGAGTTGGGAGTGATATGTGGAATAACAGCCATAACCCTACCGCGTGAAAGATTCAGGATCGCTTGAGGAGGAATCGCTATCCGGATACCCTTTGACTATTGTCGCCTGTGGTGACCCTCTGTAACGGGGGGTCGCTTGGATCTGGTAAGAAGCCAATTCACTCATTCGGTGTTGGGAAAAGCACAGTACATCTTTGGAGAAGATTTTATTTTGTGTACTCATAACTCAGCTGTTTGAAGTTTGTCCTTCACTGCTGCACTCCACTTGAAGCTTTACTTCACTGGTGTTTGTTTACTATATGGACATTTTATTATTTTTTGACATATGACTATATGGACATTATATAGGGTGTCTCTAAATATAATCTTTTTTCTTGATATTTCATTTATGTAAAAAAATTGCAAATATTTTTTTTCATATTCTATTCTATTTTTTAACTCTTCATTTCTAGAGGTATATGCACTGAGTTTGATTTACTCATATTGTGTTTGGGGAACTCACACTCTTGACACGTATTTATGGTTTGTTTTTGTATTCAAATTGCACTTATTTGTATATGGTTTGCATTATACTTTGGAGGTGGTCTTGGAGACATTAAGACACTAAGACCCATATCGTGGGTCTGGCACATATACATACCCTACTCACATTTGGGTATTCGTGGTTAGCGCAGTTCTTTCTTTTTTCCATCATAGGTCAAAGTTCTTTTACACAGTAAACGCGGAAGTCCGCCGGGCGAACGGTGCCAATAGTCCGCCGAACGGGCGGACCGCGAACAGCCGAAATTCGCCGCAAAACGACCGCCGGGCGAACCGTTTGGCCATCACTAGTAAGGAGCATTCTTCTCACTGACCATCACACTAGTGTATCATGAGTTGTAGATTTAAATTTTTTAGCAGGGCTTCCTCGAAACCGGAGAACTACTTCAAGGGTTCCTCTGTGTTGAGAAAGGCTGCTATAGAGGTAATTTTGAATGAAAGCAAGAATTGGCCTTGCTGTCAAAAAATGGCAGTGATAGGCACCTGTCTAACAGGTGTGAAAAATTGTTCTTTGGGTGTCGGTGGCAACTTCACAACGTAACCCTATAGAGGTAATCTTGTTGAAAGCAAGAATTGGCCTTGCTGTCAAAAATTGCAATGATTTGCACCGAAAGACTCTCCAGAAAATATGTTTTTTAGGCAGCAAGATGAAAAAATTAGTAATAGTACAATAGGATAATAATGTAAAAAAGAGTTTTATATTTATTCAAAAAAGGGGAACAAAATAGAACCCCTTTGATATGACAGTAAAAACATGAGCTTCCATAGTAACAGAATGTTAAAACCACAAAGGAGAAAAGGAGAAGCAAATGCACATAAATATTTACATATCCACATAGACTAATACAAATCCGGAATGTAAAATACAGATGGCATTACATTGACAAATTTACATCAAGTAGTGCTGATCAAAGATGTGAAATACAGGTGGCCCTGATGCGTTTCGACCCGCCTTGTGTCTTCCTCAGAGGGACATACCCATGCAATGTATCCAAATGGTAACACAATTTAGTTCCACAAGGAATGCTTCTCACTTAAAAAGAAAACTCAATGAACAAAAGAGGCAGGGCTCCGGGCTCCACCACAGGCGTCGCAATCCAAAAAGGGCCGGGGCCACAAGATACGCCTTACAAGAGGTCACACTTGAGTCCACAACCTCCCCCCTAATGCCAGGTGGGAGGAGGGATAATCACTCGGTGGTGTAGTAGTGGACAGGCAACACCCCATGCAATGTATCCAAATGGTAACACAATTTAGTTCCACAAGGAATGCTTCTCACTTAAAAAGAAAAAAACTCAATGAACAAAAGAGGCAGGGCTCCGGGCTCCACCACAGGCGTCGCAATCCAAAAAGGGCCGGGGCCACAAGATACGCCTTACGAAAGGTCACACTTGAGTCCACAACCTCCCCCCTAATGCCAGGAGGGAGGAGGGATAATCACCCGGTGATTACATTGCATGGGTATGTCCCTCTGAGGAAGACTCAAGGTGGGTCGAAACGTGTCAGAACCACCTGTATTTCACATCTTTGCTCAGCACTACTTGATGTAAATTTGTCAATGTAATGCCATCTGTGTAAATGTTTATGTGCATTTTGCTTCTCCCTTTCTCCTTTGTGGTTGTTACTATGGAAGCTCATGTTTTTACTGTCATATCAAAGGGGTTCTAATTTGTTCCCCTTTTTTGAATAAATATAAAACCCTTTTTTACATTATTATCCTATTGTACTATTGCTAATTTTTTCATCTTGCTTCCTAAAAACCCTATTTTCTGGGGAGTCTTTCCATATAATATTCGTTTGGGGTGAGCAGCGCTCTCATATCCCTCAGGGAATGTGTCTTTCTTTTGCTGCAATGATATGCACCTGTCAAACAGATGCAGAAAAATTGGTTAATTGTGCCCATGAAAACTATACCAAAAACATTCTTCCAGATGAAATCAACACCCAAAACACTAGGCAGCCTAGATCTCCTGCAGAGATTCCAAAACCCAAAAACACTTAATCAGCAACATCGGCATCAGGGGCTTCATAGCTGTTGGTAATCCAGGAGTGATTTATTTTGATAAAAGTCAGACGGTCCATGGAGTCTGTGGTCAGATAAAGTATATGATCAGTAACAAAACCTCCAGCAGCACTGAATGCTCGTTCAGAAAGCACGCTGTATGCAGGGCAGCCCAGAAGCTCAATAGCATACTGGGCAAGTTCTGGGCAGTAGTCTATTCTCATGATCCAGTAAGCCAGTGGATCATCGACTGGAATGTTCTCCACCTCTGTTTTCACCCCTAGATAACCGTCCGCCATGTGCATGCACTACAAATGGCCGGCATGGAAAGATTACTTTTATAGTGTGGGGCAGGATTAAGAGCAATGAGCCGTGATTGAATACAGTCATCATGACAGCGTCCAATCATGGCTCTGACAGTGCTCAGTGCCCCGATTGGGTGAAGCCTTCTTTGCTTGAGCCAATCAGGGCTTTCAATGCACTGTGTGGCGGCGCAGTGCATTGTGGTCATTTGGCAGGCCAAACAGTCGAACGACCCTATAATTTGGTTGTTTGGAGAACTTCCAAACAGCCAATGTTCGGCCTGAACTCATGCTCGGGCTGAACCGTTATCCTTAATCCCTATTTTATTTTTATTTTTTATCTTGGAGGATCCCTTCATTTAAAAATAATTCTATCTACATGTTATGGTAAAAGAGCATATATATATATATATTCTTGTGGTCAGTGAATAAATGCCCCCTTACATTTGGGGTCAGTGAATAAATGCCCCCTTACATTTGTGGTCAGTGAATAAATGCCCCCTTACATTTGTGGTCAGTGAATAAATGCCCCCTTACATTTGTGGTCACTGAATAAATGCCCCCTTACATTTGGGGTCAGTGAATAAATACCCCCTTACATTTGGGGTCAGTGAATAAATGCCCCCTTACATTTGTGGTCAGTGAATAAATGCCCCCTTACATTTGGGGTCAGTGAATAAATGCCCCTTTACATTTGGGGTCAGTGAATAAATGCCCCCTTACATTTGTGGTCAGTGAATAAATGCCCCCTTACATTTGTGGTCACTGAATAAATGCCCCCTTACATTTGGGGTCAGTGAATAAATACCCCCTTACATTTGGGGTCAGTGAATAAATGCCCCCTTACATTTGTGGTCAGTGAATAAATGCCCCCTTACATTTGGGGTCAGTGAATAAATGCCCCTTTACATTTGGGGTCAGTGAATAAATGCCCCCTTACATTTGTGGTCAGTGAATAAATGCCCCCTTACATTTGTGGTCAGTGAATAAATGCCCCCTTACATTTGTGGTCACTGAATAAATGCCCCTTACATTTGGGGTCAGTGAATAAATGCCCACTTACATTTGTGGTCAGTGAATAAATGCCCCCTTACATTTGGGGTCAGTGAATAAATGCCCCCTTACATTTGTGGTCAGTGAATAAATGCCCCCTTACATTTGTGGTCAGTGAATAAATGCCCCCTTACATTTGTGGTCACTGAATAAATGCCCCCTTACATTTGGGGTCAGTGAATAAATGCCCCCTTACATTTGGGGTCAGTGAATAAATGCCCCCTTACATTTGTGGTCAGTGAATAAATGCCCCCTTACATTTGGGGTCAGTGAATAAATGCCCCCTTACATTTTTGGTCACTGAATAAATGCCCCTTACATTTGGGGTCAGTGAATAAATGCCCACTTACATTTGGGGTCAGTGAATAAATGCCCCCTTACATTTGTGGCCAGTGAATAAATGCCCCCTTACATTTGTGGTCAGTGAATAAATGCCCCCTTACATTTGTGGTCACTGAATAAATGCCCCTTACATTTGGGGTCAGTGAATAAATGCCCACTTACATTTGTGGTCAGTGAATAAATGCCCCCTTACATTTGGGGTCAGTGAATAAATGGCCCCTTACATTTGTGGTCAGTGAATAAATGCCCCCTTACATTTGTGGTCAGTGAATAAATGCCCCCTTAGATTTGTGGTCAGTGAATAAATGCCCCCTTACATTTGTGGTCACTGAATAAATGCCCCTTACATTTGGGGTCAGTGAATAAATGCCCACTTACATTTGTGGTCAGTGAATAAATGCCCCCTTACATTTGGGGTCAGTGAATAAATGCCCCCTTACATTTGTGGTCAGTGAATAAATGCCCCCTTACATTTGTGGTCAGTGAATAAATGCCCCCTTACATTTGTGGTCACTGAATAAATGCCCCCTTACATTTGGGGTCAATGAATAAATGCCCCCTTACATTTGGGGTCAGTGAATAAATGCCCCCTTACATTTGTGGTCAGTGAATAAATGCCCCCTTACATTTGGGGTCAGTGAATAAATGTCCCTTTACATTTGGGGTCAGTGAATAAATGCCCCCTTACATTTGTGGTCAGTGAATAAATGCCCCCTTACATTTGTGGTCAGTGAATAAATGCCCCCTTACATTTGTGGTCAGTGAATAAATGCCCCCTTACATTTGTGGTCACTGAATAAATGCCCCTTACATTTGGGGTCAGTGAATAAATGCCCACTTACATTTGTGGTCAGTGAATAAATGCCCCCTTACATTTGGGGTCAGTGAATAAATGCCCCCTTACATTTGTGGTCAGTGAATAAATGCCCCCTTACATTTGTGGTCAGTGAATAAATGCCCCCTTACATTTGTGGTCACTGAATAAATGCCCCCTTACATTTGGGGTCAATGAATAAATGCCCCCTTACATTTGGGGTCAGTGAATAAATGCCCCCTTACATTTGTGGTCAGTGAATAAATGCCCCCTTACATTTGGGGTCAGTGAATAAATGTCCCTTTACATTTGGGGTCAGTGAATAAATGCCCCCTTACATTTGTGGTCAGTGAATAAATGCCCCCTTACATTTGTGGTCAGTGAATAAATGCCCCCTTACATTTGTGGTCACTGAATAAATGCCCCTTACATTTGGGGTCAGTGAATAAATGCCCACTTACATTTGGGGTCAGTGAATAAATGCCCCCTTACATTTGGGGTCAGTGAATAAATGCCCCCTTACATTTGTGGTCAGTGAATAAATGCCCCCTTACATTTGTGGTCAATGAATAAATGCCCCCTTACATTTGGGGTCACTGAATAAATGCCCCCTTACATTTGGGGTCAGTGAATAAATGCCCCCTTACATTTGGGGTCAGTGAATAAATGCCCCCTTACATTTGTGGTCACTGAATAAATGCCCCCTTACATTTGGGGTCAGTGAATAAATGGCCCCTTACATTTGGGGTCAGTGAATAAATGCCCCCTTACATTTGGGGTCAGTGAATAAATGCCCCCTTACATTTGGGGTCAGTGAATAAATGCCCCCTTACATTTGGGGTCAGTGAATAAATGCCCCCTTACATTTGTGGTCACTGAATAAATGCCCCCTTACATTTGGGGTCAGTGAATAAATGGCCCCTTACATTTGTGGTCAGTGAATAAATGCCCCCTTACATTTGTGGTCAGTGAATAAATGCCCCCTTACATTTGTGGTCAGTGAATAAATGCCCCCTTACATTTGTGGTCAGAGAAGAAATGCCCCTTTATGTTTGTGGTCAGTAGACATGTGCACATTGAAAAATGTTGTTTCGGAATTTTGGTTCCGTTCGAAAAATACATTTATACGAAAATCCGAATTAATGAAGGTCAAATCTGTCAATTGAAGGCTTATGGTGTCTGTCGGATGTTCTGAGAAGATTCAACGAAGTAGCTAAACTGTATGACGCCGCGATCGCAACATTTCCGGCCAAGTTATTATTACCAGTCAAACAACATTAGAATTCTTCTATAGACTATGGGCGGAGCATTTGACCGCGATCGTATGTTTTTAGCTGCTTCGTCGAATCTTCATGTCGAACGGTCTTCTACATATTTACTTCCCCCACCCATTCCAGCAGCGACCACTAACAGCTCTTTTACTATTGTGTCTACAATATCGATTCTTTTCTCTCTGTGTCGAATAATCTTGGACTAATAGAGCTAAGGTTAGGCACATTCGACCCGATAGACACATATCGCTATTGTCACCGTCATCTCGAATCTTCTACCTATCTATATCGAACTTTGCCGCAACGATACGAAAAATCTGAATGGACACGAAAATAAAGCAATTTTTTTCATTTCGGATCTTTTCGGATTTCGTATTCTGCACATTCGTTAAAACAAACACGAAAATCCCTGAAATTCGGACGATAACAAATGCACATGTCTAGTGGTCAGTGGATAAATGTCCCCTTACGTTTGGGGTCAGTGGATAAATGTCCCCTTACGTTTGGGGTCAGTGGATAAATGTCCTCTTACGTTTGGGGTCAGTGGATAAATGCCCCCTTACATTTGGGGTCAGTGGATAAATGCCCCCTTATGTTAGGGGTCAGAGGATAAATGCCCCCTTACGTTTGGGGTCAGTGGATAAATGTCCCCTTACGTTTGGGGTCAGTGGATAAATGCCCCCTTATGCTTGGGGTCAGTGGATAAATGCCCCCTTATGCTTGGGGTCAGTGGATAAATGTCCCCTTATGTTTGGGGTCAGTGGATAAATGCCCCCTTACGCTTGGGGTCAGTGGATAAATGCCCCCTTATGTTTGGGGTCAGTGGATAAATGTCCTCTTACGTTTGGGGTCAGTGAATAAATGCCCCCTTACGTTTGGGGTCAGTGGATAATTGCCCCCTTACGTTTGGGGTCAGTGGATAATTGCCCCCTTACGTTTGGGGTCAGTGGATAATTGCCCCCTTATGTTTGGGGTCAGTGGATAAATGTCCCCTTATGTTTGGGGGTCAGTGGATAAATGTCCCCTTATGTTTGGGGTCAGTGGATAAATGTCCCCTTATGTTTGGGTCAGTAGATAAATGTCCCCTTATGTTTGGGGTCAGTGGATAAATGTCCCCTTATGTTTGGGGTCAGTGGATAAATGTCCCCTTATGTTTGGGGGTCAGTGGATAAATGTCCCCTTATGTTTGGGTCAGTAGATAAATGTCCCCTTATGTTTGGGGTCAGTGGATAAATGCCCCTTGCATTTGTGATTGTTGGATAAATGCCCTCTTATCTTTGTGGTCAGAAATGCTCCCTTACGTTTGGGGTCAGTGGATAAATGCCCCCTTATGCTTGGGGTCAGTGGATAAATGCCCCCTTATGCTTGGGGTCAGTGGATAAATGTCCCCTGTGGTAGTTCGGAATCTCCAATCCTGGGACCGGGTTTTGGGAACAGCCAGCAGTCTGGCTGGATGATTGCACAGGTGGGTCTTGGGCTTAAAACAAAGCCAACACCATGGATCTGGGCTCCACCCTCCCGAGGAGTCCAGGCGTGTAAGGGAGAAGAAGTGTGCATGTCTGCACAGGTCGGTCTGTCAGAGTAGACAGAGGGTCCAAGCTTGTGGGCTGAAAGAGAAGCTGTTAAAGAGTGCTGAGGTACTGGGTGTACGGGAACTCTGTTAAAGAGCCAAGAGGGCTGCAGCAGAAGTCTGAGCAGCAGTGCGGCTAAAGAGAGCCAGGTGGCTTGGTATTTTTGGTTCTACATACATTACTGCTGTGGAAAGCTGAAACCCCTGTGTGGGCAACTATTTTGTTATCTGACTTTACTTTCTTTAATAAAAGTGGGCCTACGAGCCCTTAAACGACATCTGGTGTGGATCCAGCTCACTGGTAAGCTCTACCTTTAAGCTAAAATAACCCCCAAATATTACACCCCTTATGTTTGGGGTCAGTGGATAAATGCCCCCTTACGCTTGGGGTCAGTGGATAAATGCCCCCTTATGTTTGGGGTCAGTGGATAAATGTCCTCTTACGTTTGGGGTCAGTGAATAAATGCCCCCTTACGTTTGGGGTCAGTGGATAATTGCCCCCTTACGTTTGGGGTCAGTGGATAATTGCCCCCTTACGTTTGGGGTCAGTGGATAATTGCCCCCTTACGTTTGGGGTCAGTGGATAAATGTCCCCTTATGTTTGGGGGTCAGTGGATAAATGTCCCCTTATGTTTGGGGTCAGTGGATAAATGTCCCCTTATGTTTGGGGTCAGTGGATAAATGTCCCCTTATGTTTGGGGGTCAGTGGATAAATGTCCCCTTATGTTTGGGGGTCAGTGGATAAATGTCCCCTTATGTTTGGGGTCAGTGGATAAATGTCCCCTTATGTTTGGGTCAGTAGATACATGTCCCCTTATGTTTGGGGGTCAGTGGATAAATGTCCCCTTATGTTTGGGGTCAGTGGATAAATGTCCCCTTATGTTTGGGTCAGTAGATAAATGTCCCCTTATGTTTGGGGGTCAGTGGATAAATGTCCCCTTATGTTTGGGGTCAGTAGATAAATGTCCCCTTATGTTTGGGGTCAGTAGATAAATGTCCCCTTATGTTTGGGGTCAGTGGATAAATGTCCCCTTATGTTTGGGGTCAGTGGATAAATGCCCCTTGCATTTGTGATTGTTGGATAAATGCCCTCTTATCTTTGTGGTCAGAAATGCTCCCTTACGTTTGTGGTCAGTGGAGAAATGTCAAAATATCTCATCAGAGATGAACCCCAATGGCAGGGGGTGCAGCGCATGGCATTCCGGTACCTGACACCCTCACAAATTATGTGTCTGTCCCAAACCCCTCTTTTTAATGAGAATAATAATGAAGAGATGAATATAACACATCAATATTGCACCACTCATTTTGAAATGTAACATCCTTAAATGCAAATTTTTTTACTTCAGTCTGCAGGCGACAATTATATTCTGAAACTGCCGGATAAAAAAAATCACACATTTAGTTACTTTGTATTTCCATAGCTCCTGTCCGGACAATGTTGCTAAACAATGTTACATTGTATCCCCTCTATCTCCAATCTGAAGAATGTTTATAAACAATGTTACTTTGTATTTCTCTATCTAGCATCTAGACAATGTTTATAAACAATGTTACATAAACAAATACAGAAATACATATACAAAATAACATTGTTTATAAACATTCTTCAGATAGGAGATAGAGAGATACAATGTAACATTGTTTATAAACATTGTCCAGATGCAAGATAGAGACATATAAAGTATCTGGACAATGTTTATAAACAATGTTACTTTGTATCTCTAGCTCCAATCTGAAGAATATTCATAAACAATGTTACTTTGTATCTCTCTATCTCCCGTCTGAAGAGTGTTTATAAACAATGTTAGAGAAATACAAAATAAAATTGTTTATAAATATTCTTCAGATTGGAGATAGAGAGATACAATGTAACATTGTTTATACACATTGTCCAGATGTACGATAGAGCAATACAATGTGTATAAACAATGTTACATTGTATCTCTCTATCTCCAATCTGAAGAATATTTATAAACAATGTTATTTTGTATTTCTCTAACATTGTTTATAAACACTCTTCAGACGGGAGATAGAGAGATACAAAGTAACATTGTTTATAAATATTCTTCAGATTGGAGATAGAGATACAAAGTAAAATTGTTTATAAACATCGTTGAGATACTTTGTATTGCTCTATCGTACATCTAGACAATGTGTATAAACAGTGTTACATTGTATCTCTCTATCTCCAATCTGAAGAATATTTATAAACAATGTTATTTTGTATTTCTCTAACATTGTTTATAAACATTCTTCAGATTGGAGATAGAGAGATACAAAGTAAAATTGTTTATAAACATCGTTGAGATGCTTTGTATTGCTTTATCGTACATCTGGACAAAGTATATCAACGATGTTTATAAACAATGTTACTTTGTATCTCTATCTCCAGTCTAAAGAATGTTTATAAACAATGTTACTTTGTATTTCTCAATCTTGCATCAGGACAATGTTTATAAACAATGTTGCATTGTATCTTCTCTATCTCCCATCTGAACAATGTATTATTCTATTTTCTATTTTATTCTATTCTACTCTATTTTCTGTTCTATTCTGTTTTATTCTATTCTTTTATGTTCTAATGTATTCTGCTTTATTCTATTTGACTCCTTTATTGTCTATTTCCTATTATTTTATATTGTGCTTTATTCTATTCCATTCTATTTATTTATTTGTTATTCTATTCTATTCTATTCTATTAAGCAGCCTAAGTAGGAATCATCATTTTATTTCACTTTTATACCTTACTGAACCTTACATTTATTGCAAGATGTTTCCATTTCGAATTCGAATTCAATTTCAAATTCAACGCTATTTTTAAATTTGAATTCAAATTCATTTTCGAATTCGGATGGTTCATTTTGTTATAACTTATTTTGGATTTGTTGAAATTCATTACTATTGTGATTCGGAAATTCGGATAAAGCCACATTTTTCGAAGAACGAGAATTTTGTCCGAATTTTCGATTTGTAAGGAATCCGAATCTCCGAATAATGAAAATTTTGTGTGAATTTTCGATTTCGCACTGCAACAAATTGCACATGTGTAAACATAAAAGAACGGTCCACTTGGGCAATCGCATTACCAGTGATGGCACCTACCTGTCAGGGTGGGCGGGGCGTGATGCAGGGTGTTCAGACATTGCTCTCTGTATTCTCTCCACTTCTGGACTGTATCGGATAAAGACACGGCCGCACTCTGGAAGAGAGGAAGACAATCTGGGTTATTTCATAGAAGAACTTTCTGCAGAACGTTCAAAAGAAATATATTTATATATAAATATATTATATATATAAAAAATATAAATATATATATTATATAGAAATATATTTATTATATATATATATATATATATATATATATATATAAAACATCCCCCAATATCTCTCGTCGTTACTCTCAGTGTATCCACGCCTTTTCCAAATAAAGAAACTTCAGTGAAAAATGATGCATGACACAAAATAAAAATGAACATGAAAGATCCTCCAACTCAGTTGTGACATCACAGGCTCGGCTCCTCCCTAGACGCGTTGCGCCCGATAATTCGGCTTCTTCAGTAGGCCTAGAACGAGCAGCACTAGGCGGTGAGCCGACTTTTTAGCGGGATGTTTCAATAAAAACGTCAAACGGAGTGCACTACGTCTTTGCCCTTTTACAGTGACGTCACAGGCTCGGCTCCTCCCTAGATGCGTTGCGCCCGATTAATTGGGCTTCTTCAGTAGGCCTAGATCGAGCAGCACTAGGCGGTGAGCCGACTTTTTAGCGGGATGTTTCAATAAAAAACGTCAAACGGAGTGCACTACATCTTTGCCCTTTTACAGTGACGACACAGGCTCGGCTCCTCCCTAGATGCGTTGCGCCCGATTAATTGGGCTTCTTCAGTAGGCCTAGAACGAGCAGCACTAGGCGGTGAGCCGGCTTTTTAGCGGGATGTTTTTAATAAAAACGTCAAACGGAGTGCACTACATCTTTGCCCTTTTACAGTGACGTCACAGGCTCGGCTCCTCCCTAGACACATTGCGCCCGATTAATTGGGCTTCTTCAGTAGGCCTAGATCGAGCAGCACTAGGCGGTGAGCCGACTTTTTAGCGGGGTGTTTCAATAAAAACGTCAAACGAAGTGCACTACGTCTTTGCCCTTTTACAGTGCCTTGAAAAAGTATTCACACCCCTTGAAATTTTTTTCACATTTTGTCATGTTACCACCAAAAACATCAATGGATTTTATTGGGATTTTATGTGATAGACCAACACAAAGTGGCTCATAATTGTGAAGTGGAAGGAAAATGATAAATGGTTTTCAAACGTTTTTACAAATAAGCATATGAAAATTGTGGCATGCATTTGTATTCAGCCCCCCCTTTACTCTGGTACCCGTAATGACTCTATGCCCTCGGAGGACCAGAGCGACATTAATTGTCAGTTCTGCCCTCCGACCTTAAAGGGCCCATTTTTTTTTATTAAAAAAATAATAATTTTTTAATTAAAACAAAAAAAGATTTTTTTTATTTATTTTTTTTATTGCTTTTAAGTACCCCAGATCTCACATTAAAGAGGTCCTGCCATGCTTTTTTTCTATTACAAGGAATGTTTACATTTCTTGTAATAAGAATAAAAGTAATCCAATTTTTTTTTTTTTAAAGGAACAGTGTAAAAAAAAAAAAAGAAATAGTAAAATAAAAATAAAAAATATATATTTAAGTGCACCGCACAAAAGCAAACGTATACGTAAATTGTGCCCACATATGTAAACGGTGTTCAAGCCATACATGTATCACCATGATCGTTAGAGCGAGAGCAATAATTCTATGTCAAAATAATTTTTTTTTTAAGTAAAGTAAATAATATTTTTTGTTTTTTAAAGTGCCCCGTCCCGACGAGCTCACACGCAGAAGCGAACGCATATGTGAGTAGCGCCCCCGGATATAAAAACGGTGATCAAACCACAACATGTGAGGTATCGCCGCGAACGTTAGAGAGCGAACTATAACTCTAGCCCTAGACCTGCATTGTAGCTCAAAACTGGTAACCTGTAGAAATTTTCTAAACGTCACCTATAAAGATTTTTAAGTGCCAAAGTTTGTCGCCATTCCACGAGCGGGCGCCATTTTGAAGCATAAAATGTTGGATATCAATTTACTCGGTGTAACATTATCTTTCACAATAGAGAAAAAAATTGGGCTAACTTTACTGTTTTTTCTTATTTTTTTATTTAAAAAATTAATTTTTCCCCAAAAAATTGTGTTTGTAAGACGGCTGCGCAAATACGGTGTGACATAAAGTATTGCAATGACCTCATTTTATTTTCTAGGGTGTCTGAAAAAAAATTTGTGTGTGTATATGTGTGTGTGTGTATATATATATATATATATATTATACACAGTGGTGTGAAAAAGTGTTTGCCCCCTTCCTCATTTCCTGTTCCTTTGCATGTTTGTCACACTTAAGTGTTTCGGAACATCAAACCAATTTAAACAATAGTCAAGGACAACACAAGTAAACACAAAATGCAATTTGTAAATGAAGGTGTTTATTATTAAAGGTGAAAAAAAATCCAAACCATCATGGCCCTGTGTGAAAAAGTCATTGCCCCCTGAACCTAATAACTGGTTGGGCCACCCTTAGCAGCAACAACTGCAACCAAGCGTTTGCGATAACGTGCAATGAGGCTTTTACAGCGTCCTGGAGGAATTTTGGTCCACTCATCTTTGCAGAATTGTCCTAATTCAGTTACATTAGAGGGTTTTCGAGCATGAACGGCCTTTTTAAGGTCATACCACAACATCTCAATAGGATTCAGGTCAGGACTTTGGCTAGGCCACTCCAAAGTCTTCATTTTGTTTTTCTTCAGCCATTCGGTGGTGGACTTGCTGGTGTGTTTAGGATCATTGTCCTGCTGCAGAACCCAAGTTCGTTTCAGCTTGAGTACACGAACAGATGGTCGGACATTCTCCTTCAGGATCTCTTGGTAGACAGCAGAATTCATAGTTCCTTTTATCACGGCAAGTCTTCCAGGTCCTGAAGCAGCAAAACAGCCCCAGACCATCACACTACCACCACCATATTTTACTGTTGGTATAATGTTCTTTTTATGAAATGCAGTGTTCCTTCTACGCCAGATATACTTGGACACACACCTTCCAAAGAGTTCCACTTTTGTCTCATCGGTCCACAGAATGTTGTCCCAAAAGTCTTGGGGATCATCAAGATGTGTTGTGGAGAAATTGAGAGGAGCTTTGATGTTCTTTTTGCTCAGCAGTGGTTTTCTCCTTGGAACTCTGCCATGCAGGCCATTTTTGCCCAGTCTTTTCCTGATGGTGGAGGCATGAACGCTGACCTTAACTGAGGCAAGTGAGGCCTGCAGTTCCTTGGACGTTGTTGTGGGGTCTTTTGTGACCTCTTGGATGAGTCGTCGCTGCACTCTTGGGGTAATTTTGGGCGGCCGGCCACTCCTGGGAAGGTTCACCACTGTTCCATGTCTTCGCCATTTGTGGATAATGGCTCTCACTGTGGTTCGCTGGATTCCCAAAGCTTTGGAAATGGCTTTATAACCCTTTCCAGACTGATAGATCTCAATTACTTTCTTTCTCAATTGTTCCTGAATTTCTTTGGGTCTCGGCATGATGTGTAGCTTTTAAGGATCTTCTGGTGGACCTTACTGTGTCAAGCAGCTCCTATTTAAGTGATGCCTTGATTGTGAACAGGTGTGGCAATAATCAGGCCTGGGTGTGGCTAGAGAAATTGAACTCAGGTGTGGACAACCACAGTTATAGTATGTTTTAACAAGGGGGGGCAATCACTTTTTCACACAGGGCCATGATGGTTTGGATTTTTTTTCACCTTTAATAATAAACACCTTCATTTACAAATTGCATTTTGTGTTTACTTGTGTTGTCCTTGACTATTGTTTAAATTGGTTTGATGTTCCGAAACACTTAAGTGTGACAAACATGCAAAGGAACAGGAAATGAGGAAGGGGGCAAACACTTTTTCACACCACTGTATATATATATTGTGTGTGTGTGTGTGTATATATATATATATATATATATATATATATATATATATATATATATAATTAGAGCTGCACAATTGATCGTTAAGAATCGTTATCACAATTTTTTCCCGTTGTATTTCCGGATTTCTATGTAGAGAATTCTCTCTGCTCTGCCAAAGCTGCCATCAAGAGAAAGGACAAAAAAAAAAAAACTGGCAGTCTGCCAAGTATCACAACATTCTTTAGCAGTGGAATTTAAGTATAAACATTGTAACAATGTGTCCTTTAGATCAAAGGAATAGATTTTGGTGAGTAAACGAGGGAAGTTTAACCACTTAAAAACTAAACCTTTTTCTGACATTTGTTGGTTTCACGTTAAAATCATTTATTTATTTTTTTGCTAGAAAACTTCTTAGAACCCCCAAATATATATATATATATAATTAGTAGAGACCGTAGAGCAGTGGTGGCGAACCTTGGCACCCCAGATGTTTTGGAACTACATTTCCCATAGTTGAGCATCATGGGAAATGTAGTTCCAAAATATCCGAGTTCCCCATCACTGCCCTAGAGAATAAAATGGTAGTTGCTGCAATATTTTATGTGACACTGTATGTGCACAGCAGTCGTTCAAATGCAATTTTTTTGGGAAAAAAAATTACACTTTAATGAATAAAAAAAATCTAAAAAAAAAAAAACTAACTAGTAAAGTTTGCCCATATATTTTTTTTTTTTTTTTTGCATAATGTGAAAGATTTTACTCCACGAGAATCATGATCTTTTTATTCTAAGCAAAAAGCATTCTCATTTTGGCCAGATTCATGCAGCTCTAATATATATATATATATATATATATATATATATATATATATATATATATATATATATATATATATATATATATATATATATATATATATATATATATATATATATATATATATATATATATATATGTATATGTATATGTATGTATGTATGTATATATATATATGTATATATATATTTATATATCATTTGGATGTTCTAAGTAATTTTCTAGTAAAAAAAAAAAAAACTGATTTTAACTTGTAAACAACAAGTGTCAAAAATAGGCTTGGTCCCTAATTGGTTCGTTTTGTTTATTCTGTTGTTTGCACTGATTGTAATAACACTTTATTTTCTGCAGAACATGAATTGTAACACATCGCTTGTGTTATGCTCTGGAATGCATTTAGCGGATTCATTCTGCAAGCTCAATGGCGGTTTAATAATACAGATTGCTGCATTGTGGGTAAAAACTCCACTCCAATAACAACGTTCGTCTTTCATGAATACAAAGGGAAGTAATTGAGCGGATTGCTGGTTATTAATTCTCGCCTTCGGATGGGGAATATCGCACCTTAATGAGTTTATGTTTAGTAGAAATTCCGCTGCGTTGTGTCCCATTGGGTTTATTACAGGAGCGGCGGGAGGCGCCATCAATCCTACATAATTGGGGGGGATAAACGCCGCCGGAAGACTGACAGCCGACTGAGACACGCGAGGAACGCGAGACGAGCCCACCTTTATTCACAAGAGACTAAACGGGCGCTGATCGTCCAGCCGAGCCGATATGAAAATCTTACAATAAAAGTGACTCCGGGGACGTCCGTCTTTGTGGTCACCATTGGCTTGTCCTTAAAGCAGAACTTCACTCTCTCTGTCATCATGAACCATTTGTAATCCTTACTACTATATTGCTAGTGTTAGTAAATAGATAGGAAGGTTTATTATATTTACGGGTTTTAGATTTTTATTTTTTTTTACTTTTTTTCAGCTGCTTCCTGGTTTGTGGCCTAGGCCAAAATGATGTCATACCTATCCCAGGAGTCTTCATGGGTGGAGGGGCCATCTCAGCTAAGCACATGCCTGGGCTAAGGGCAGGTGGATGGCCGCAGCTAGAAAAGCCGGGGGATGGTTTTCTAAGTGATTTCTCAGCAAAATAAAGCATGGAGACATGGATGGGTGTGGGGAGTGCAGTGCATGTGTAGGGAGGAGCCAGCTGTGAAGCTGCAAGGAGTCACCTGAGCCCCGCACAGGGAGTCACGGCCAGAGTCCCACACAGGGAGTCACGGCCAGAGTCCCACACAGGGAGTCACGGCCAGAGTCCCACACAGGGAGTCACGGCCAGAGTCCCACACAGGGAGTCACGGCCAGAGTCCCACACAGGGAGTCACGGCCAGAGTCCCACACAGGAAGCCAGGGCCAGAGTCCCACACAGGAAGCCAGGGCCAGAGTCCCACACAGGAAGCCAGGGCCAGAGTCCCACACAGGAAGCCAGGGCCAGAGTCCCACACAGGAAGCCAGGGCCAGAGTCCCACACAGGGAGCCAGGGCCAGAGTCCCACACAGGGAGCCAGGGCCAGAGTCCCACACAGGGAGCCAGGGCCAGAGTCCCACACAGGGAGCCAGGGCCAGAGTCCCACACAGGGAGCCAGGGCCAGAGTCCCACACAGGGAGCCAGGGCCAGAGTCCCACACAGGGAGCCAGGGCCAGAGTCCCACACAGGGAGCCAGGGCCAGAGTCCCACACAGGAAGCCAGGGCCAGAGTCCCACACAGGAAGCCAGGGCCAGAGTCCCACACAGGAAGCCAGGGCCAGAGTCCCACACAGGAAGCCAGGGCCAGAGTCCCACACAGGAAGCCAGGGCCAGAGTCCCACACAGGAAGCCAGGGCCAGAGTCCCACACAGGAAGCCAGGGCCAGAGTCCCACACAGGAAGCCAGGGCCAGAGTCCCACACAGGAAGCCAGGGCCAGAGTCCCACACAGGAAGCCAGGGCCAGAGTCCCACACAGGAAGCCAGGGCCAGAGTCCCACACAGGAAGCCAGGGCCAGAGTCCCACACAGGAAGCCAGGGCCAGAGTCCCACACAGGAAGCCACGGCCAGAGTCCCACACAGGGAGTCACGGCCAGAGTCCCACACAGGGAGTCACGGCCAGAGTCCCACACAGGGAGTCACGGCCAGAGTCCCACACAGGGAGTCACGGCCAGAGTCCCACACAGGGAGTCACGGCCAGAGTCCCACACAGGGAGTCACGGCCAGAGTCCCACACAGGGAGTCACGGCCAGAGTCCCACACAGGGAGTCACGGCCAGAGTCCCACACAGGGAGTCACGGCCAGAGTCCCACACAGGGAGTCACGGCCAGAGTCCCACACAGGGAGTCACGGCCAGAGTCCCACACAGGGAGTCACGGCCAGAGTCCCACACAGGGAGTCACGGCCAGAGTCCCACACAGGGAGTCACGGCCAGAGTCCCACACAGGGAGTCACGGCCAGAGTCCCACACAGGGAGTCACGGCCAGAGTCCCACACAGGGAGTCACGGCCAGAGTCCCACACAGGGAGTCACGGCCAGAGTCCCACACAGGGAGTCACGGCCAGAGTCCCACACAGGGAGTCACGGCCAGAGTCCCACACAGGGAGTCACGGCCAGAGTCCCACACAGGGAGTCACGGCCAGAGTCCCACACAGGGAGTCACGGCCAGAGTCCCACACAGGGAGTCACGGCCAGAGTCCCACACAGGGAGTCACGGCCAGAGTCCCACACAGGGAGTCACGGCCAGAGTCCCACACAGGGAGTCACGGCCAGAGTCCCACACAGGGAGTCACGGCCAGAGTCCCACACAGGGAGTCACGGCCAGAGTCCCACACAGGGAGTCACGGCCAGAGTCCCACACAGGGAGTCACGGCCAGAGTCCCACACAGGGAGCCAGGGCCAGAGTCCCACACAGGAAGCCAGGGCCAGAGTCCCACACAGGAAGCCAGGGCCAGAGTCCCACACAGGGAGTCACGGCCAGAGTCCCACACAGGGAGTCACGGCCAGAGTCCCACACAGGAAGCCAGGGCCAGAGTCCCACACAGGAAGCCAGGGCCAGAGTCCCACACAGGAAGCCAGGGCCAGAGTCCCACACAGGGAGCCAGGGCCAGAGTCCCACACAGGGAGCCAGGGCCAGAGTCCCACACAGGGAGCCAGGGCCAGAGTCCCACACAGGGAGCCAGGGCCAGAGTCCCACACAGGGAGCCAGGGCCAGAGTCCCACACAGGGAGCCAGGGCCAGAGTCCCACACAGGGAGCCAGGGCCAGAGTCCCACACAGGGAGCCAGGGCCAGAGTCCCACACAGGGAGCCAGGGCCAGAGTCCCACACAGGGAGCCAGGGCCAGAGTCCCACACAGGGAGCCAGGGCCAGAGTCCCACACAGGGAGCCAGGGCCAGAGTCCCACACAGGGAGCCAGGGCCAGAGTCCCACACAGGGAGCCAGGGCCAGAGTCCCACACAGGGAGCCAGGGCCAGAGTCCCACACAGGGAGCCAGGGCCAGAGTCCCACACAGGGAGCCAGGGCCAGAGTCCCACACAGGGAGCCAGGGCCAGAGTCCCACACAGGGAGCCAGGGCCAGAGTCCCACACAGGGAGCCAGGGCCAGAGTCCCACACAGGGAGCCAGGGCCAGAGTCCCACACAGGGAGCCAGGGCCAGAGTCCCACACAGGGAGCCAGGGCCAGAGTCCCACACAGGGAGCCAGGGCCAGAGTCCCACACAGGGAGCCAGGGCCAGAGTCCCACACAGGGAGCCAGGGCCAGAGTCCCACACAGGGAGCCAGGGCCAGAGTCCCACACAGGGAGCCAGGGCCAGAGTCCCACACAGGGAGCCAGGGCCAGAGTCCCACACAGGGAGCCAGGGCCAGAGTCCCACACAGGGAGCCAGGGCCAGAGTCCCACACAGGGAGCCAGGGCCAGAGTCCCACACAGGGAGCCAGGGCCAGAGTCCCACACAGGGAGCCAGGGCCAGAGTCCCACACAGGGAGCCAGGGCCAGAGTCCCACACAGGGAGCCAGGGCCAGAGTCCCACACAGGGAGCCAGGGCCAGAGTCCCACACAGGGAGCCAGGGCCAGAGTCCCACACAGGGAGCCAGGGCCAGAGTCCCACACAGGGAGCCAGGGCCAGAGTCCCACACAGGGAGCCAGGGCCAGAGTCCCACACAGGGAGCCAGGGCCAGAGTCCCACACAGGGAGCCAGGGCCAGAGTCCCACACAGGGAGCCAGGGCCAGAGTCCCACACAGGGAGCCAGGGCCAGAGTCCCACACAGGGAGCCAGGGCCAGAGTCCCACACAGGGAGCCAGGGCCAGAGTCCCACACAGGGAGCCAGGGCCAGAGTCCCACACAGGGAGCCAGGGCCAGAGTCCCACACAGGGAGCCAGGGCCAGAGTCCCACACAGGGAGCCAGGGCCAGAGTCCCACACAGGGAGCCAGGGCCAGAGTCCCACACAGGGAGCCAGGGCCAGAGTCCCACACAGGGAGCCCCAGCCAGAGTCCCACACAGGGAGCCCCAGCCAGAGTCCCACACAGGGAGCCCCAGCCAGAGTCCCACACATTCCCTGGGGAAGGGCCAGGGGCTCCAAACACTTCTTATGACAAAAACATGCATATAAGCCTTATAGCACTTTTGATTTTTTCGTGTTTGTGTCCCATAGGCTTTAACGGTGTTCGTGTGTTCGTCCAAAAATTTTGCCTGTTTGGATGTTCTGGTGCAAACCGAACCGGGGGTGTTTGGCTCATCCTTAGTTAAAGGTAGGGTTAAAGTTAGGGTTAGAGTTAGGGTTAAGGGTTAGGCTTAAGGGCTGAGGTAAGGGCTAGGGTTAAAT